>NC_138213.1:17701049-17916049 GCF_964194415.1 Vipera berus
GCAAATGCAGCATCGAAATTGTTGAGCTATAATTTTGTTAGATTACTTGAATAAAAAGTTAGCCATGCATCCAAATTCTGCACATTTTTAAAGAATACGGTCCTTTTGTGCCCAATTTCACATTCCTTGGTGGAGCAGTGGGCTAATGCCTCCTTAAGTAACACCAGCTGCCTGCAATTAGTGCAGGTTCGAGTCCCACCAGGCTCAAGGTTGACTCAGCCTTCCATCCTTCCGAGGTAAGTAAAATGAGGACCCAGATTGTTGGGGGCAATAAGCTGACTTTGTAAAAATGCCACTTGAGATGGGGCCGAAAGCCCTAATAAGCAGGCATATACATAGAATGAAGGCCATTGCTAAGCACATTGATTTGTGCTTCTTAGATTGTAAGCCGCCCTGAGTCTTCGGAGAAGGGCGGGATATAAATGGGATTAAAAAAAAACACCAAATGGCTTATCTCATAGTAAGGGCATTTATTTAGATATTTACAGTTGCATTGGTCCATAAAAATTTAGGCGTTAACACATTTTATTAACTTTCCTGTAATAAAACCCCCAATCCATATATTTGAACTTCAAGGAGGACTTGGCTACCTATTTCTTTTGGTGGAAAACTTTTTTATAATATTCAGCCAATGCCCAAATCATGGATGGCTGAGTTCTGATGGACACTTTTGTCTGAGAGCTACAAATCGAGCAAGAACCGGCCAACTTCTCAAATATCTAAAAAAAAGAAGAAGATGAACTCATTAGCCCTGGAGGATGAAGCATACTTTCCAGTCAAGTCACTTGTTATCATTTATCAGAAGCTATTTATCTGAGCTGTTGTGAAGATGAAAATTGGAGCCAAGGTTTACTCTTCAGCTCTTGCTTCAGGATCTGAGGTTAAAAATAGCCTACTAATTTATCGCAATTCAATTTGCCTTGGGGAGAAAATTTGTCTTGCTTTTTCTTTCCTTACAAGTTCTAAGGAGGAATTTCCTGACAGTGAGAACAACTAATGAGTGGAATGGTTTCCCTCCAGGAGCTGTGGGTGCTCCATTGCTGGAGCTCTTCAAGAGAAAGACTGGATTTGTTCAGGATGCAATAAGGTCTTCTTCCCTGGGTAGGGCGTTGGATTAGAAGACCTTCAAGGTCTCTTCCCGCCCTACGATTCTATGACACTATAAGTAAGCTGTGACATTAATTTCACTTTTTGTTCATCTTGCAGGGACTAGGCCCTAGGACTAATGGAAAAATGCACAATAAATCCAAAGCAGCAGTAGTCTCAATTTGATCCCTCTTAAGGACGAAGACTTGGTTTGCATCACATTCCTAGACTAAGCGGAGTTTGTGATCTGGTGTTTTGAGGACACCAGACTTAATTTGTTGGGCGAACCAGGCTTTCATGTTAATGTGGATGATTTGGGCATATCATGGAATGTAAATGTGGACAATATGTTGGGCTAACCTGGGTTTGGCATGTTGTGTGAACTTAGTCGAATGTATCAAGTGTATGGGTCAACGGTAAGAGGTGCGCCATGTGCCTTCTGTAGAAATGCAAGCAAGATAATTCAAGATAATTCTTAGAGACTCTCCTTAGCCTTCAGCACCGTGGACAGGGGATAGCTTCGCTCACTTGTTTTCCAATTGGCTTCTAAAATACTTGTCTTCAGTGTCATGTTCTTTTGTCTCTCCTGGCAGGGATCTTTGATATTCCTGATTAGCGGCCTAGTAATCTTGGGTTACGCTGCTTCTATCAGCACTCAGACAACCTACCAAGGTGTGGTGAGAGAAATCTGTGGGTCAGCTGTGGGCAAGCTTTGCGAAGTGTGCTTCATCCTGAACCTCTTCATGATCTCCGTGGCCTTCCTCAAAGTTATGGGAGATCAACTAGAAAAATGTGAGATCTGGATTTCAGAAAAGAATTCTTTTGGGAATTGCTAATTCTGCTTTGGTGCTCGCTAGTCGTCTTTGGCTGGATTAGGTGGTGGGGATGGTAGAAGAGGTGACCTAATTTTTTTCAGCAGAAAAAAATACCCACTCAAGAAGTTGGCCATTCTGGGCCAGAATGCCCAGTCTTTCTGGGATAGCCCTGGACTTTATGATTTAAATCAGGGGTGTCCAACCTTGGCAACTTTAAAACTTGTGACTTCAACTCCCAGCTTTCCTCAGGCAGCCATGGTGGTTGGAGAATTCTGGGAGTTGAAGTCCACAAGTCTTAAAGTTTCCAAGGTTGGACACCCCTGGTTTAAAGCATATATCCTAAGCTGCTTGGTTCATCCTGATTCAATTCCTCTTAAGTTTCATAGAAGGATTAGATTCAGATAGGATAGTAGAGTCCCATTTGACCAACCTCAAAGACAAAGTTTGTTCTCCATTCTAAATGGGTACACACCAGCGTGCCGAGTGATGTTTCAGTCTCCACATTTTTTTTACCTGCTAAGAATCTGGAGAGCTGCAGGGCACCAACCCTGGACCTCAGCTTTATTTCCTGGACACTCTCTGTGTCCTATGTAAGCTCCAGAGGGATTCTTAGAAAATAAAATGACTTTACTTGCATGTGTGGCCACCTGCTCAGGAGACAAAAAAATGTTCAACTTAACTTATGGTCTTAGAGGTTCTCTTTTGAGGAGTTATTGGGGGTGGTGAGGACTCACCATGCCAGTTTGTCTTCCGAGAAAGAGGACAAATAAACCAGGGCCCTCTCCTTGACGGTGGCTGTTTTGTGGAAGTCCTGAATCAAAGTAAGATTCCATGGGAGCAACTGAAATAATGATGAATGACTTAAATTCCAACAGTCAGAATACTAACCATAAAAAAGGATACCTCGACTTATGGCTGTATTTGAGCCTGCAATTACAATCGTAGGTCATCACCATTTTTAACCGGGTCATGATGTGACCACCTCAGGTTTTACTACCCTTTTTTGCAGTGGTCGTTAAGCAAACCTATTGTTTGCTAGGGGGCATTTCCCCACCCCAGAAAACTGGAAGTAAACACCAGTTACCCCCCCCCAAAAGGCCCAACATAAATCAGGGTCATGTGACTGCAGGATGGTGCAAAATGGCCAAAAAAGCTGACCAGCTGTTGGGTGCCCAAAATGTGATCAGATGACTGGGGGTTAGAGGAGCACAACTCAGGACTTTGAATCAGGGTCCCAAATACCATTTTTCATCATCTGTTGTGACTTAGAATGATCGCGAAGTGATTGGTCTACCTGTAGTTTAAAAAAAACAACAACGAAGCAGCAGAAGACAAACGGATACATTTGTCAGTTTCACAAGCCTTTGGATAAATTCCTGCCCTCTTCTAACACTGACCTTTTCCCAACTCTTTTCTAGTATGTGATTCTTTCTCCCTCAACGAAACCCTGAATGGAGACAATTTCCACCGGCCCTGGTTTATTGACCAGCGCTTCACCTTGTCTACCTTGTGCCTACTGGTTATTTTCCCCCTCTCCATCCCAAGGCAAATTGGCTTCCAAAAATATACAAGGTAAGAAAGAGTTCAAAAGGCCCAGTTTTGGAACTGGGTATGCCGGAGATTAAGTCTAACCCTGACTTGGATCTGATTTATATCCTGGATATGTTTTGGGAGGAAGTGAAATGGAATATAGGTTTTACCCTGGTTGGACCGAGTAAGATGCAAAACAAGAACACAGAATATAGAATAATAGGGTTGGAAGGCACCTTAAAGATCTTCTAGTCCAGGGGTCCTCAAACATGTCCACTTTAAGACTTGTGGACTTCAATTCCCAGAATTCCCCAACCAGCATGGCTGGCTGGGGAATTCTGAGAGTTGAAGTCCACAAGACTTAAAGTGGACAAGTTTGGAGACCCCTGACTTAATGACTGCTGCAAAAAAAGATAATAAAATTGGATTGGTCACGTGAGTGTTTTACGACCATCAAACCTACGACCTTAATGGGCAGGCTCCATTATAGTCATATAACATATAATAGAATAACAGAGTTGGAAGGAACCTCGGAGGTCTTCTAGTCCGACCCCCTGCTCAAGCAAGAGACCCTTTAACCATCCCAGACAAATGGCTGTCCAGTCTCTTCTGTAAAAAGTCCAGTGTTGGAGCGCCCACAACTTCTGGAGGCAAGCTGTTCCACTGATGAACGGTTCTCATTGACTGGAAATTTGTCCTTAGTTCTAGGTTGATTCTCTTTTGAGGACTAGCTGCAGAATATTTTGCATCTTTTGTCCAATTTTGCTCTTTCTGTGCACCTTTTCCAGTATCCTTGGCACTTTAGCTGCCTGCTACCTGATGGTGGTCATTGTGCTGAAGTATTACCTCAAAACAGATCACGCTGTTAAGCAGGAGCGTCCCCATTCTGCTAGGTAAGTATGGATATAGACACCTGTAGCTGTACTTGAATTAGTCTCCTTGATACAAGTTATAAGTCATCTGTTCCAGCCTACGACCGGCCCTGTTTGTGTGTCAGGGACAACCCCTTTTTCCTTTAAATAGTCAATAGGCTGGAAAAACCCAACCCAAATTTATTTACAGTTCAAACAAAAAGGCAACAGAATATTTCCTTCAATAAATGATTCAAAATATCAAACAAGATTAGCAAGAACAGACCAGGATTCTCTTTGAATGTCTCCGAACGGTTGCCTTCAGCAACCAGCCCCACCCACACCTTCCCCTTTTATTATCAGTCCCAAGGCATGGCTTCTCACTGCCTTCTCCTCCTCTCACTGAGTTGCCTCATTGATTTTCTCCGCTCTGCTCTGCTGGATTGCCTTCTGCTTCTAGCATCTCTGAACAGATTCAGCTGTGACTCCTCTGAGTCCGACGCCTCCTCCTCACACAGCTGAGCCTCATGAGGAACACAACTGGAGGGGCCAGGCTGAGAGTCCTGCAGTGCATCAGAGCCTCCCTTCGACACCAAAGACTCTCCAAACCCCTCCTCCTCCTCAGATTCCTTGGACTCAGCTGCTGGGAGCACAGGCTGACACTGAATCACAGCATCATCGTGGGACTATGTGAGAATACTCTTGAGAAGCTACTGCAAAAACCCTCCCTAGTGCTTTGTTTCTTTCTGCCTGAGCCTTTACTGGAGGTTTACCTATTGCTCATTTGTCTATAGATCCTTGCTGAGTGTTTTTTTTCCTGAGACTTCATTTTCCTAACAACAGGGCACATGAGAAAGAGATGCTGGAGCAGCTTATGAAGACCCTTCCCCTTATTGATCACTTCTCACTTGCCCTAGGGGACGAACCAGCCCGTAGGTGCAAAGAGAAGCTATGGTCTCCAACAGGGCAATATTGATGCATGCATTGTTATTCTTATCGATCATCATGATTTCTTCCCTGTGAGCAAACTGGATAAAAAGTTCAGATATTTTGATCACATACTCCTCACGTTTTCTTCTTCTTAATGTGAAAAAAACTTGGAGTGAATGGTAGGTCAAGGAAAACCGATTTATATCCTCACCACCAGCCAGTGCTTTTCTGTTCTTCTAAATAAGCTCTGCCTGACCAATATAGAATAGAATAGAATAGAATAGAATAGAATAGAATAGAATAGAATAGAATAGAATAGAATAGAATAGAATAGAATAGAATAGAATAGAATAGAATAGAATAGAATAGAATAGAATAGAATGGAATGGAATGGAATGGAATGGGATGGGATGGGATGGGATGGGATGGGATGGGATGGGATGGGATGGGATGGGATGGGATGGGATAGGATAGAATGGAATGGAATGGAATGGGATGGGATGGGATGGGATGGGATGGGATGGGATGGGATGGGATGGGATAGGATAGAATAGAATAGAATAGAATAGAATATGGGAAGAGGAGGAAAGGTGGATGTTCTTTTATTTACTTATATTTTTATTAAATGTCTATGCTGCCCATCTCACCATCAGGCGACACTAAGCAGCTTACAAGATAAAAATGACAATGTAAACATTAAAATGATAAATATTAACATTAAAATACAAAGGTAGCTTTAAGGAAGGGCCCAATATACAATGGGGTGGAGATGGATTCTTTAAAAATCCTTCAGGGGATCTTCCTACCTAGAGAGCAAATACATTGTGACTGTCTGGCCATTTCCATGTAGAGCAATTTCTTGCACTTTCATATGCATGTCTGTGTTTTGTTTTCCCATCACACAGTTCTTGGGCCTCCATGTTCAGCGTTGTCCCAACCATCTGTTTTGGGTTTCAGGTAATAAAGTGAACATTTTCCCTTCTTTTCTTAAGGGGCGAAGGAGTTATGGAGGCTGACTTTGTCCCTCCTTGTTGCAAAAGGATACTTGAATTCATATGTATTTCTGAGAATGCAATAGCTTGGATGTAGCTGTCGCCCTTTTGCCATCAGGAGAAAAACAGCCATTGATTCCCCATTCCTTGTTTACATCAAAATCAAGAAACTGAGAACCTTGCAATAGTGGCGAATACAGTGTAGTTTGGGTGTAGGATGAGGGTGAAATTCGTTCTCCGAGCTCATGAAAAACAGATTGAAAAGCCTAATGCAGGGGTAGGCCACCTTGGCTCTTTTATGACTCGTGGACTTCAACTCCCAGAATTCCTGAGCCCTCATGACTCAGCTTGGAAACCTCTCCCTTTCCCCTCAGCATGGCTGGCTCAGGAATTCTGGGAGTTGAAATCCGCAAGTCATAAAAGAGCCAAGGTTGCCTACCCCTGGCCTAACATACAAAGCATACTTATGAAGCAAACGATCACCCGGATTTCTTATAGGCTGCCAGGAGCTGCTTAATAATGACAGCAGAAATACCCGCACCAAAGGGGCCAATTTTTCAACAGCACATAGTATTAAGTTCTGTGGTAGAAGCTCCCTCTTAATAAAACCCCCACCGTTTTTATGAAAATCTGGCACTATGGCATCATGGCCTCGTCACAGTCAAAGGACTGCAAGACCTGACCTTGACTGGATGGCATATGAGTCTAGGGCAGGGGTGGGCAACCTTGGCTCTTTTATGACTTGTGGACTTGGCTCTTTTATGACTTGTGGAATTCCTGAGCCAGTCATGCTGAGGGGAAAGGGAGAGGTTTCCAAGCTGAGCCAGGCTGGCTCAGGAATTCTGGGAGTTGAAGTCCATGAGTCATAAAAGAGCCAAGGTTGCCTAACCCTGGCCTAATGTACAAAGCATACTTATGAAGCAAACTATCACCCAAACTATCACCTCACCATTTTTATGAAAATCTGGCACTATGGCATCATGGCCTTGTCACAATCAAAGGACTGCAAGACCTGACCTTGACTGGCTGGCATATAAGTCTAGGATTTGAATAAAAAAAATCTTGAGACTTTCGCAGTTTTGAAGCTACATAAAGATTCCCTCCCCTTGTCCTTTGTTCGGCAAGCAAGAACGAAAAATGAGCAGGCTAGCTCAGAACGAAGTCTAAACTTCTAGATTTTTCTTAACACGAAGGAGAAAACAAAATATGTCACTAACTCCTCACAGTAACAATGACCTTCTGGATTGCCAATAGTAGCAGGGCTGGTCCCTTGACTGTAGAAATGTATACTGTAGCTGCAGCTTTATGGATGCGAAGTGAAGAAGATGTCCAAGCAAGTAGTAGGCACTGTGTGTTATGTTGTATATTCAAGACCTCTTTGTCTTCTAGTGTCATGAAGCCTGTGTGGCCATCTACTGCAGCCTGAGCAATAAGAGGCTGTCCCACTGGGTGGTGGTGTCTGTGATGTCCATGCTCTTTTGCTTGTTGATCTACTCCATGACAGGTATCTTCCTCTTAGCGTTCTCCATCAGAAGAGAATTTTCACACCCTCAGAATGTACTAATAAAGGAAAACATCTGTAGCTCAGGGTTGAAATGAGGGGTCCTTGATGCTCTCTGAGCTTGGTTGTTTTCTTGAAGATGTTTCATTACCATTACTATCAGTGCTAGAAGGGAGGAGGAGGAGGAGGAGGAGGAGGAGGAGGAGGAGGAGGAGGAGGAGACATTGGAGTTCTTGCTGTTCTCTGAGGGTGGTTGTTTTCTTGCAGACATTTCCTTACCCAAGCTAAGTAACATCATCCATGCTAGTGAGGCCAGCACGGATGACATTACCTAGTTTGAGCAATGAAATGTCTGGAACAAAACAACTAACTTCAGAAGGCACCAAGAACCTTCCAAAGGGCTGGATTTCAGCTCCACACCATTCTATCCAACTGTTGACCAGGCAGCCGGAGCGTTACAGCACTTGAAGTCTCACAAATGGATATTGGGATATATTGGTCCTAGATGGAAAATACTTCACTTGCTGAAATTCTTAGAACCCCCTCAAGAAATTTCATTAAAGGGACTTGCTGAAAATCATTGGTGGGTGAAGAATTCTTTTGGGCTTAGAAGTTTAAAAGCTTGATATATGTTTTCTTTCATCCAAATGAATGTGGAGTTTCTGGTGGTGGTTTGGTGGTGGTTTGTTCTCTTTAGCTTCCGAGGCTGGGTGTCATCCTCAGCGGGACTTCGGTTCAAGCACCCTGTTTCAGTTCTGAATTGTCACCTCGCCTGGTGACCAAATGTTCGGATGCTAAACAGCAAGCTTGGAAAACAAACCATCATCACCACCATCTACCACCAGAGCTACAAATATTTTCTATCATTTCTAGTTTCTGGTGGTCTCTGAGCTTAGAGTAGAGTAGAGTAGAGTAGAGTAGAAAATAGAATAGAATAGAATATAGAATGGAATGGAATTAGAATAGAATAGAATATAGAATGGAATGGAATGGAATGGAATATGGAATGATAGAATAGAATAGAATAGAATAGAATAGAATAGAATAGAATAGAATAGAATAGAATAGAAGAATAGAATGGAATGGAATATAGAGTGGAATATATAGAATAGAATAGAGTAGAATAGAATAGAACAGAACCTTGGAGGTCTTCTAGTCCAGCCCCCTGCTGAAGCAGGAGAACCTAGACCATTTCAGATAAGTGACTGTTTTGCTCATTTGCTTGCAGATATTTCTCTGCCCAACTAGTTAACTTCTTCAGTGTGAGTGAGTGAGTGTGGAGTTTGCGGCCCATTTATATATGCTTGCAGATATTTCTCTGCCCAACTAGTTAACTTCTTCAGTGTGAGTGAGTGAGTGTGGAGTTTGCGGCCCATTTATATATCTCCTCTGCCACTTTCATTAATCAATTCCTTGATTAATAAAGGAATTACCAAGGAGGAAACATGATAGCAGTGTTCCGGTGTTTGAGGGGCTGCCACAAAGAACAGGGGGTCATGTTGTTCACTAGAGCACCAGAGGGCAGGACGAGAAACAACGGTTGGAAACTGATCAAAGAGAGAAGCAACGTGGATTTAAGGAGAAACTTCCTGACAGTGAGGACAATCAACCAGTGGAACAGCTTGCCTCCAGAAATCGTGGGTGCTCCATCACTGGAGATTTTTAAGAAAAGACTAAACAATCACCTGTCTGAGATGGTGTAGGTTGTGCTGCTTAAGTGGGGGGTGGGACTAAAAGACCTTCAAGGTCCCTTTCAGCTCTATTCTATTCTAAAACCCCTCCCCAAACTGGAGGGTAAGCTATTAATCTGGCAGCAGGCCACCGTCTTATTTGCACTGGAAATCTCTCTGTAATGATGATCCATCGGGTCAAGATTGTCTACTTATAACCTAATGGTCTATTTCCCACAAGGCTTGTATGGCTACTTAACATTTGGAGCTGACGTCGCTGCTGACATCCTAATGTCTTACCCTGGAAATGACGTAGTGGTTATTGTAGCTCGGCTGTTATTTGGCATCTCCATTATCACCATCTACCCCATTGTCCTTTTTCTAGGAAGGTGAGAAGCAAAAATGGTTCCTAAGCTTTTCAGAGGTGTTGGGTGTAGACATTTGAAGTTAGTAAAAATAAAAACGATGAACTCCGGGATATAAGAGAAAATTCTTCTTTATTGCTGAGCTGTTGACATCATCAGTGCAAGGGCTAAATGATAAGGGAGTCAGTACATACACTTGTATGGCAGTTATAACATTCAAATTGTGGAATGTGGGTGTGGCCTGTTCGTGACAAGCTCGCTCATTTATAATCACAGTGGTTCCGGCTTTGCTAGAAAAGGCCGGTCTCTGGTTGATTTTTAAAAGTTGATTTTTAAAAGTTGAACACACTTCTCCCAGAAGAACGAAGCTGATGCCACCAGCCTCATTAGTCTTCATCAGTCAGTCATACCCTTCTGAGATTCGAACCTCAGAAGGGTATGACTGACTGATGAAGACTAATGAGTCTGAAATGCATATCAGCCTCCCTAAATTCTTTGTTAGTAATTTACACAAATATATGAACTGATATATATATATATCTCACAAATGCTTAATATTTTATCAGCAACATATTGTCTAGGTTCCAACATTTAACTAATACATGTTAAATTCCTTTCTCTCTACCACTTTTTTCTAGCCATTGATAAAAGGTATCCCATGTTCTAAAGTATACTGAATCATCTTTCTCTTTCATTTTCAGTGTCAATCTATCCATTTCTGCACCATCTAATTTTTTTTTAAAATTAACTCTTCCTCTGTTGGTAAATCTTCATTTTTCCAATGTTGAGCGAATACAATTCTTGCTGCAGTTAATATATGTAAAATTAGATATATACACTCTTTCTCATAGTTTCCTACAATTAGAAAGTTCCTGAAAAACTGGGGGGGCAAACGTTGTCTCACCCCCACAAGAGGAGGGAGGGAGGGAGGGCATGGGAAGAGTTTCAGAAAAGATCCTCCTTAGCCTTCCAGAGAATATAAGGAAAGGAGGGAAGAAATACTTTGTCTTGCAAGATTTGTTAGTTGAACAAATTACATTTGCAGTGAAGTTAGAGCTAGTAGTCATAGTGATGTTCCTTTGCCTGGACTATCATCAAGGGCCAAGAGTTACCCCCTTTAAAGACTAGCCAGTGGTTGATAACATTAACTTTTCTGGGTTTCAAGGAATCTGAGGACGTCGAGGCTTATTTGGGACAATATTTAGAGCAGGAGTGTCCAACCTTAGTGACTTTGACCTGTGGACTTCAACTCCCAGAATTCCACAGCCAGCTGGGGAATTCTGGGAATTGAAGTCCAAGGGTCTTAAAATGGCCACGTTTCAACACCCCGGATCTAAAGGGATAAATGGATTAATGTTTAAGGTGTCAGCATATTCTTGAGTCATTAGATAAATGCCTCAATGTAATTGTTTAGGTCCGTCCTCCAAGATTTTTGCCTCGGCTCCAAGCAGGGCTGTATCCAGATGGAGGACAATGAGAAGTGTATGCGAATTCTGCTGACCACCGCCTGGGTGGTGGTCACCCTCATCATTGCCCTGTGTGTGCCTGACATCAGCGAGGTGGTCAGCGTCATTGGTGGCATTGGGGCTTTCTTCATCTTCATCTTTCCAGGTAAGTCGACGTTTCTTTCCTCTCCCAGGAATTTGACTGCCAAGGGAGGTGGTGGCAGCAGCTGGTCCTCAGGAGAAAACCTGCCCAATCACTTATTTTGTAAAAAAAACAACCTGTTGATTTCAAAGGGACCTTAGAGGTCTTCTAATCCAACCCCTTTGGCATTTTTTTTCATATATAGAGAGAGATAGAGATACACATACAGTATATACATACTGTATATACATGTATGTGTGTGTGTGTGTATGTATATATGTGTATATGTATATATGTGTGTGTGTATAGACACACATACATACATACACACACATGCACATACACACACACACACAATGTTTTATCAATTGGAATAAAATAGAAAACAGAAAAAACAGAAAAAACACCCATCCAACAGTAACAACAACCAAAAGAAAAAAAAAGATTACATAAAGGGAAAAGAAAAAAGAAAAAAAATGACTCAAACTTCCAACATTAAACATATTTTGAAAAATCCACCCTGGCTGGATGCTGAAACGAAAAATTAAAAAAAAAACCTGATAAATTCTCCTCCCCTTACATAATGGGTCTGTAAAATAGTTATAAACTTTCTCATCCTGATTCAACAAGAAAAATATGTCTTATAAACAAATATTTCAGATGAGGATCTCTAATAATCAATTGACCCAACATCTATATATAAAACAATTTTAAAAAGTCAACAGGGGAGCCCAAATATTACAGTAGTCTTCAAATCTGTTAAGCAGTTGTCCAATCTTTTATTAAAAACTTCCAGCAATGGAGCATCTCCAACTCCAGGAGGAAAGCTGTTCCACCGATTAATCATGCGTGCTGTCAGGAAATTCCTCCATATTTCTAGGCTGAATCTCCACCCCCGTGAGCTTCCACGCCTTGCTTCTTGTCCTGCCCTCAGGTGCTTTGGAGAAGAAATCAATGCCCTCTTCCGTGTGACAGCCCTTCAAGTATTGGAAAACCGCTATCATGTCTCTCCTGAGCCTTCTTTTCATTCATCTAAACATACCATATTTTTCGGCGTATAAGACGACTTTTTAACCCATGAAAATCATCTCAAACGTTGGGGGGGTCATCTTATACGCCCAGTCGTCTTATACGCCGGAAAATACGGTACCCAGTTCCCTCAATGTTCATCATATGATTTAGCGTCCAGACCCCTTATCATCTTTGTTGCTCTTCATTGCACACTTTCTACAGCCTCAGTATCTTATTTGTATCATGGCGACCAACACTGGATGTAGTATTTCAAATGGGGCCTCATTAGTGCAGTATAGAGTGATACTATCATTTTCCTCTTAACCACATTCACGACAATGTTTTGAAGCTAAATATGATTTGGTTAAAACCATCCAGATGTAATTTATACTTTTACTAGTTAAAAAAATAGCAATAACACTTGTATACCATTTCATAGTGCTTTACAGCCCTCTCTAAGTGATTTACAGAGTCAGCATATTGTCCTTGGTGATCTGGGCCCTCATTTTACTGACCTCAGAGAGATGGAAGGCTGAGTCAACTTTGAGCTGGTCAAGATCAAACTGCTGGCAGTGGGCAGAGTCAGCCTGCAATACTGCATTCTAACCACTGTGCCACTACAGCTCCATAATGCTTTACCCTCTGGGCAGTTTACAAATGTCAGTATATTTGTCTCCAACAATCTGGGTCCTCATTTTACCAACCTCGGAAGGATGGAGACAGTCTTGAGCCGGTCAGGATCGAACTTCTGGCAGTGGGCAGAATTACCCTGCGTGCCACCACAGATTTTTAAGGAATTGTTTATGTTGAGTGCTTCCTATTTTATTTCAGGGCTATGTTTGGTGTTTGCAATGGAGACAGAACTCTTCAGGCCAAGAACCAAGTATGTTTAGCACCCCCAATCCCTCAACCAACTTTGGTGACCATAGGAACGGACAATTTAGTTGCTTTGAATTAATTGCTGGTTCCATTCACCAATCATCTAATTTAGGCATCAAATACACTGAAGCCTTCCTGCGTTGCTGCAAAGCAGCTCCCTTAATGTGACTACATGCAGAATGTCTTCACGATTCTTCCTGCTGCATGTTACCGATGCAAAGGCGCAGTGACTGTGCCCCTTTGCAAGCATCAGCTGAAAAGAATCCTAATGGCCAGAATGACGTGATCAGCTGGCAACATTTTGCAAAGGCATAAGAGAGACTTATTGCCCCATTTTCCCAAAGGGACTTGGGCAAGTAGCAACCAATTTTAATAGGGTAGATTTTTTTTTTAAATGAGTATTTCTATAAAACCTGGATCCTCATCCAGGTTTTATAGAAGATAGGCATAGCATGACTTCTCTTTTACCCACTTACTGACAGGTCCTGCCTAATTGCCTGGGGGATCATCACTGTCCTTTGCGGCGCTTTCATCTTTGGGCAAAGCACAGCATCGGCCATCATGGCATTATTGCCTAAGCTCTAGCCAAAGTCATCAGCAAAGGTGATGTTGCATCCATGAGACACTCACAACTGGACTATTGGGATGCGATGCTCGGCGTCCTTGATAGATGCAGCAAAATCTCAGTTTAGCACACTTAATTTGAGCAGACTTTGGAAGCAAAGTATTTCAAAGCATTGCAGCACTGGCATTTAACGAACCAAAGTCCAGCTGCATCGCAAATAATCCAGACCATTTATGCTATTTCCTCGGCCTCCCGATGCAATGATTCACACTGTAAAATTGACACCCGTTGCACTGTTATGCACAACGGTGATGCCAGTGATATCATTTGTCTCGCAATGAAGGTGACATCGTGAAAAAGACGTAATAGTGACAGAACCCCTTTCCTTAAATGGCCAATTAAACTGAGATTTTGCCACATTGAAAATCTGGTTATAATTTAACTCATGTTCATATTTTACCTGTCTAGTATTGTTAATAAAAGTGACATGTTAGTCATATCTCTTATTGGATGGAACTGTTTTTAAATATTCTTGTGGAGTATTCTTGTGGGTCCTGGGCAGGCTTTATTGCACATTACATACAGTCTTCTAACCAATGACTATTTGCTTAATGAGGGTTTCAATTCATAACAGCCTCCTAAAAAGTCAGTTCAGACTAAATTCAAACTTGTGACTGTTGCCCCACCTCTGTAGTGACACGAACGCAATTTGGGTGGCTCACATTTATGACTGATTGTAGCATCCCATGTGCAGTGGTGGGATTCAAATACGCAAACAACTGGTTCTCTGTGTGTGGATGCCACTTCCAGAAGTCCATTCTGGGCCTAGACAACAAAAAATTAGCTACCGGTTCTGCCAAAGTGGTGCAAACCGGCTGAATCCCACCACTGCCCACGTGCAACTTTTTCTGCTGGTTTCTGGCAAAAGAATGGTCAAAATCGCCATTAGTTAAACTGGTTTCACAATTGCAACTGCTGAGACTTAACTACAACCACAGTAAAAATGGTTCTAAGATTAGGTCTGGACTCATGGTGACTTGACTTATGGCTAAGTAAAAAAAGGTAATAAAATCGAGTCTGGTCAGGGGATGACTTGACTTACAACTGCAATGTAAGTCAACTTACATTACTTACAACAGAAATGCTGATTCCCACTGTGGTAATAAATTGAGGAACACATGTATCAGAGCTAAGTCAATGGGGGGTTCACTTAACAACTGCATGGTTCATTTAACAAACTGCAGTGATATCTGTCTGAGATGGTATAGGTTCTCCTGCTTGAGCAGGGGGCTGGACTAGAAGACCTCCAAGGTCCCTTCCAGTTCCTATTCTATTCTATTCCATATAATAATAATAAAATTGGAAGGGATCTTGAAGGTCATCTAGCCCAACTCCCTGCTCAGGCAGGAGACCCTAATACCATTTCGGACAAATGGCTATCCAGTCTCTTCTTAAAAACTTCCAGTGTTGGAGCATTCACCACTTCTGGAGGCAGGTTGTTCCACTGGTTAATTGTTCTAACTGTCAGGAAGTTTCTCCTTAGTTCTAGTTTGCTTCTCTCCTGAATTAGTTTCCATCCGTTGCTTCTTTGGGCACTTTGGAGAATAACTTGACTCCTATTCTATTCTATTCTATTCTATTCTATTCTATTCTATTCTATTCTATTCTATTCTATTCTATTCTATTCTATTCTATTCTATTCTATTCTATTCTATTCTATTCTATTCTATTCTATTCTATTCTATTCTACTCTACTCTACTCTACTCTACTCTACTCTACTCTACTCTGCTCTACTCTATATTCTATTCTATTCTATTCTATTCTATTCTATTCTACTCTACTCTACTCTACTCTACTCTACTCTACTCTACTATTCTATTCTATTCTATTCTATTCTATTCTATTCTATTCTATTCTATTCTATTCTATTCTATTCTATTCTATTCTATTCTATTCTATTCTATTCTATTCTATTGATTCGCTTAACAGTGGCAAAACTCAACAACCACCTTGGTTAGCAATGGAAATTTTGGGCTCCATTGCAGTTGTACGTTGATAGTTCAGAGTGGCAAGACAGTCTAATTACCTGAAATCAACCAGCTCTTTGCATCTTTGCTCATCGACGACAATTGGACAAGCACAGATGTTGTCAGGATGGCCTTACACTGAGAATGAACTCTCCCCCGTGAATCAGAATGGTAGAATCCATAGGGCAAACCAAGTCTAAGAGCTGCATTCCTCAACCGTGCTGGCTGGGGAATTCTGGGAGTTGAAGTCCGTGCATCTCAAAGCTGCCAAGGCTAAGAAGCAGGAGTCTTACTAGGCGAGAATGGCGAGGAAATGAAGACGAATCCAAAGGTCTCTCTTAAATCTTTTTAATTTTTTATTTGGTTACTTGTAGTTAGTCATCAGTTGTACACAACGGCACATATTTATATCTTTAAACTGCCTATATGTTGGCTAACACTGACACCGCGCCGTCCGTGCTAAGCTGGAGAGCGACGTCGTTTTATTTCTAAAACAGTACACATCAGCTATCAAAGGTTACAGTCAAAATGAAGATACATGAGCCACATTTCCCGGAGAAAGAGGTGAGGAGGTGGGGAGGGGGACGGGGGGGCCCTCCCTTGTTCTATGAAATTGTGCTTGCTTCAGTCTCGTTAGAAACAACCGTTTTCGGTTTGGAAAAGAAAACGCGCATAACGTGGTCAAGTAGCATAGTGCTACTTTTTCCACAGTGCAGGGTGTGTGTGTGGGGGGAGAAAGATAAGTCTAAATACGTCAAGGCTTATTTTGATTGACTCATGCAACGGTGGTGAAATGAGAGAACTCAACGGTAAGGTAAGGCAAGAATAAGGCAAGATGGGTGGTGCGTTTTTCTCCCAAGGGTCTCGTGCAGCTCTTATTACTATTTTTTTAAAAAAACAAAACCCAAAACAAAACCTGGAAACAGTTCTGATTGATTCAGATTTCTGCAGGAATGCTCAGCACCAACCTGTTGGAATATGTGGTTGGGTGGACAAGGAGAAGACGATGTCTGTGGAGGTCCTCAACCACCCGGTGCTTTTCCAAGGTGCTTTTCCAAAAGGCAACTGGGACTTTCTTGGTTCCTTTCCCCCTTGGAAGCGTTTCGCTTCTCATCCCAGAAGCTTCTTCAGTTTGGAACCCACCACTCCAGGAGGAAAGCTATTCCACTAATTAATTGTCCGTGCTGTCAGGAATTTCCTCCTTATTTCTAGGTTGAATCTCGACCCCCGTGAGCTTCCCCGCCTTGCTTCTTGTCCTGCCCTCAGGTGTTTTGGAGAAGAAATCAATGCCCTCTTCCGTGTGACAGCCCTTCAAGTATTGGAAAACAGCTACCATGTCTCTTCTGAGCTGCCTTTTCATTCGTCTAAAATAAAGATGGGAAGGCCTGGGAAAAAAACCCGGGAAAATTGGGGGAAAAAAATAGGGTTTTTTCCCCTGTCCCCCCTCCTTTTTCCCCCCAAAGCTATTTGGGGAAAAACAGAAAAAATATTCCCCCACCCCATAATTTTTCCCATTTTCCCCCCAGGTTTTCCCACCTCTAGTGTAAACATACCCAATTCCCTCTCCATTCACCATATGATTTAGCATCCAGACCCCTTATCATCTTTGCTGCTCTCCTTTGAACTCTTTCTAGAGCTTCATTATCGTATTTGTATCATGGCAACCAAAACTGGACGTAATTCTAAAGCGAAGAAGCTTCTGGGATGGGAAGAAGCGAAATGTTTTCAAGGGGAAAATATATATATCCAGAAATCCCAGTTGCTTCTTGGAAAAAAAGCACCTTTGGGACAAGCAGAAGAGGACCTTAAAAACAGAAAAGGGGGTTGGACTAGAAGACCTCTGAGGTCCCTTCCAGCTGGAGCTGACTGGAACGTCCTGGAACTTGGTCAGTTGGTGGAGAGCAGAGCAGAGCAGAGTCGGGATAGCCAGGATGCCACTCAGGTGTTTTGGCGCTTGGCGGTGTGGCAATGGACCTGGCACAGCCAGTTCTACATTTGCCAGCACACCCCTGGGTGTGCATATCGAAAAGACGACTGGCCCAGCCACTTTTGTTGCATTCTGCTCCTTGCCTCAGCTCCATT
This sequence comes from Vipera berus, assembly GCF_964194415.1. Lineage (NCBI taxonomy): Eukaryota > Metazoa > Chordata > Lepidosauria > Squamata > Viperidae > Vipera > Vipera berus. Next base: position 17,718,942 of record NC_138213.1, read on the forward strand.
TCCCAACCATGTGGCCCACCATCAATGACTCGGAAAGAAAGCTACATCTCATGGGGGGAAAATAGTTGCCCACCCTTTTATGCAAGGATGTAATGTAGGCTACAGGTGTTTTGATGCTAACCAATCTTAAACAAAAATGTATGGTAAGAGCTATTTCTTTATCTCATAAGACACTGGAAGTTTGTTAGAAGTAGATGATTGAATGAGGATCTCTGGTAGAGGTTTACCCACTACCTAGCCACCTAAGTCATAGGCAGGGGGTAGGCAACCTGGGCTCTTTTATGACTCATGGACTTCAACTCCCAGAATTCTTGAGCCAGCCTGGCTCAGCATGGAAACCTCTCCCTTTCCTCTCAGCATGGCTGGCTCAGGAACTCTGGGAGTTGAAGTCCACGAGTCATAAAGCGGCCTAGGCCTAGGTGAGGGGTAGGCAACCTTGGCTCTTTTACGACTCGTGGACTTCAACTCCCAGAATTCCTGAGCCAGCATGGCTCAGCTTGGGAACCTCTCCCTTTCCCCTCAGCACGGCTGGTTCAGGAATTCTGGGAGTTGAAGTCCACGAGTCCTAAAGCGGCCTAGGCCTAGGTGAGGGGTAGGCAACCTTGGCTCTTTTACGACTCGTGGACTTCAACTCCCAGAATTCCTGAGCCAGCATGGCTCAGCTTGGGAACCTCTCCCTTTCCCCTCAGCACGGCTGGCTCAGGAATTCTGGGAGTTGAAGTCCACGAGTTATAAAAGAGCCAAGGTTGCCTACCCCTGTCATAGAGGTTGAGGGAGACCAAGGCACCTATCACAGCCCAGACGAAATTTGCATGGCTAGCCACCATTGTTGGCTTGCCTCGAAGGAAGAAGCCATCTATTGGGGTCTTCCAGGTTCTGAACAGCTTTGACTCTGTTTTAGCAGGTTAAACTGAATAGAAAAAAAAAAGATAGGCAGACTAGCTTAGTTTCTAGCCACTGTTTTTCGTCTCCTGGGTCAATGTTAAGAGACAACTATTATAGACAAGATGCTGAGAACGAAGGATGCAATGGCACCTAGATTTGAGTCTCATTTATATCCCTTTGCTAATCTATTCCACCACTCTCACTTTATCGCCTTGTTTCAGCAAACAGCTCGCAAAGAATCCATTCAGAAATGCAGTGCAATCAAATCTCTCCATCTAAATGAGTTTCTGCATTTGTTGTGGACTTGGATAACGCTGTCTCTAAATCAACCAGACAACTGCTTGATATGGACAAACGCAAAGAATGGGCATTTTTATTTAAACCGTGTCAAGTTTTTTAAAAATCGTATCTATTTAACTTGACCGCCCACTTCCGAAATCTGAATGGATTCAGAGATCCAAACAGAACTGACAATTCAGACCTGACCTCTTTGGATAATCTGAATTGTACCAACGCTTCAGGTTAAATCTGATCCAATCCAAAGGTCCATTTAACTCCCAAAGAATATCGGGGATGCAGTGACCTGCAGGAAACTGTCACTGTGTGGTGGAGGGATTCAAATAACTGTGTTTCTAAGCAGGCCAAGAAACAGTTGGAAACCTTTGTTTTAGGGAATATTATTTAATACATTTATAAATGGAATAATGTAAGCAAGCCGTCAATGGCTACCAGCCTCCAAAGAGCTTGCAATAGGTCTATGCGTTGCTTTGGATTTAAGACTAAATTGAATTTAATATTGGGATTCCAAAGGAGATGACAATTTATGCTCCTTAAAGCTCTTCAATCAATTGAACCCAGAAGGAAAAATTAAGCTCATCTTTCTCTTTCAGCTTCATGAGAATAAAACATAGGACTTTTGTTACCACACTCTTGGGTTGTATGTGTGTGTGTGTGTGTGTGTCTCCATGTTTACAGTGATGGTGAAATAGGTACAGGAAAGGGGTCCTCATATGGGGCATTAAGAATATTTAAACTTTTATTTTCTAAAACAACAACATGAAGAGATAAGCCTTCCCCCTCTGGCAGATCCCTTACGTACATTACTTAGCTGTGGCCTGGACCGGATGTGGTTGTCAAAGCAGACCATCTCAACCCATCTAATCAGAAGACAACCCTTCCTTGATGAAAATCTGGATTGGGACAATTCATCTAAATTCATCAAGAAATTCTCAGCAGGGCTACGTTAAGGCTTGCAGTCAAGCCCTCATCTCTGGTGGCTACTAGACCAGCATTTGTTACAGGTTTTGGTTACAGCTTAGGGGAGGGGAAAAAATGGTTTGCTGGCCAAGGGCTAGTTGGGAGATTGACTTCTTGTTGTTCCTTCCTTCACTTTAGAGAGCAAACAAATCTCATTTCTAGACAGAAATGCATTGGAAGAAAGGGAGGGAGGGAGAAGAGACGACACTGGTAACAAAGTTATTAGAAAAGGTAAGAGTGTGCTTCTCTGCCAAAGAGAGGAAAAGACGTTGGCACCCGCCAGGCAAGGAGAAAGGGACCCATCTGAACTTCCCTTTGGGACACTGTCTTCTCCAGTTCAGTCCCGGTTGAGGGTGCACCAGGCAGCTACAATGAAAAGAGACATGGTCCATAAAGGTCTGCAAGCAAGGCTGGCTTCACCCAACATCTAAATCCAGGTTAAACAAAATACCATCCCCATGGTTACATTACTTGGAATGTCTACTCAAGACATGTCCTTCCATGACAATCTCCTTCACACAGCCTGTTAGACAGTGACAGGGCCCCCTTGAGCCATGAACTGTCGGGTTCCAGTCCAACCCGTTTCAGCATGTTGTGGGAACTCAGCCTCGTAAAGCTGACCCAGCCCATTTTGGCCTTCAAAACTTCAATGCAATCTTGTACAGTGAACAAGTCTCTTCCACTTTGAGTTGGTATTATGTGCTGTGGCTTCAGCCAAACCCAGGCTTTCTAGGTACGTAAAAGCTAAGCAGAATCAGCTACGGTTAGTAATAAGATGGGAGACCACCAAGAAAAGCCAGTGTTGTATCTATAATGGTGAACTGAACAGTCACCCTGGAAGAAGGCAATACCAGGCCACCTTCTATTCCATGGTCAAGAAAACGAGGGATGTGTCAGGATTCAAGCTAATTTCCAAGGAAGCATTTATTTTTATCCAACTATTCAGACATGCAAAGCCCTGTCTCCACACCAAGGCCACACTAGATCTTAGTGTTGTCACAATCTTAGGGTTCAGACCTGGCACCGACACGGTGGAAACTCCTTCTGGCTGATTCAGCGTATCCACTTTTACATGCTGGAAGCTTTTACAGACAGGACTCTGGAGGTGTCTGTGGAGATAAGAGAGTAACAGAGTTTAATTTATTTTATTTTATTTTAATCCCATTTATATCCCACCATTCTCCGAAGACTCAGGGCGGCTTATAAGCTTAGCAGTAGCCTTCATTCTATGTATATGCCTGCTTATTAGGGCTTTCGCCCCCCCCAGCGGCATTTTTACAAAGTCAGCTTATTGCCCCCAACAATCTGGGTCCTCATTTTACCTACCTCGGAAGGATGGAAGGCTGAGTCAACCTTGAGCCTGGTGGGACTCGAACCTGCACTAATTGCAGGCAGCTGGTGTTACTTAAGGAGGCATTAGCCCACTGCTCCACCAAGTTGGAAGGGATCTTGTAGGTCATCAGTTTCAACGCCCCCCCCAAGCAGGAGACCCTACACCATTTCTGACAGGTGTCAGTCCAGCCTCTTCTTGAAGGCCTCCAGTGATGAAGCTCCCACAACTTCTGAAGGCAAATTCTGTTCCATTGGTTCTCACTATGTTTCAGGTTCAGATGAGCAGGAAAGACGCCAGGCAGATGAGTACAGAAGAACACTTGCTTTATTCATAACTATAACTGTACTGGGGGTTAGGGGTATCCAGGGCTTTTTTTCTCATAGAACGCTCAGAATGGAGTTCCGGCACCATGTAGTGTAGGCAAGGTGGGTTGTATGACATGTGTGAGTTCCGGCACCTTTTTCTTTTACAAAAAAAGCACTGGGGTAGCCATGCAGTCTTTATATAGTCTCTCATAGTCTTAACAACCAATCAGATTGAACCCATCATTCCCGCCAAGTTAACTGCAGCCTGAACTGGGAAAGTCCTATCAGTTTTGCTGGAGAACCGTTAGCTTTCCAGCGTACACGTGATAAGGTATTCCCCAAAGCTCAGTACATAACACTCACAATCAGGAAATTTCTCCTTATTTCCAGGCTGAATCTCTCCTTGACCAGTTATCGTCCATTGTTCCTTGTCTGGCCTTCAGCTGCTTTGGAAAATAGGCTGATCCCCTCCTCTCTGTGAGACCCCCTCAAATGCTGGAACTCTGCTATCATGTCTCCCCTGGTCCTCCTCTTCACTAGACTAGCCATGCCCGGTTCCTGCAACCCTTCTTCACACGGTTTAGCCTCCTGTCCCCTAATCATCTTGGTTGCACTTCTCTGCACTTTTTCTAGACTCTCAACCTCTTTGTTTGTAAGGAAAGGAGAAGGAGGGAGAAGAACTCCAGCTGGTTTCTTAACTCAGGGCATTTATTTATTTATTAAATTTTTATACCGCCCTTCTCCCGAAGGAATCAGGGCGGTGTACAGGGCAATAAATATCAGAATATAAATACAAAAGTTAAAAAAGAGGTTAAAAGAATTAAATAATTATGCCCAATATAATACAATAATTAAAACTATGTTAAAATTAGATCCAACCCCAAACCCATCAGACCAGGCCGGCTTGCTCAAATAAATAGGTTTTTAGATCCCGCCGGAAGGAGCGAAGGTTGGGGGCCGTCCGGAGCTCAACTGGCAAGCGGTTCCATAGGTCTGGCGCACCCACAGAGAACGCCCTCCCCCTGGGGGCCACCAATCGACATTCTCTGATCGGAGGCACCCTGAGGAGGCCCACTCTGTGGGAGTGCACTGGACAGAGGGAAGTTGACGTCGGCAGCAGGTGCTGCCATAGGTAATCTGGACCCAAGCCATTTAGGGCTTTATAGGTCATTACCAGCACCTTGAATCTCACCCGGAGGGCAACTGGCAGCCAATGCAGCTCGTGGAGCAGAGGTGTAACATGGGAGTATCGGGAGACCCCCAACACCACTCGCGCGGCTGCATTCTGCACCAGTTGGAGCCTCCGAGTGGTCCTCAAGGGCAGCCCCATGTAGAGAGCGTTGCAGTAGTCCAAACGAGAGGTCACGAGCGCATGAGTGACTGTACGCAAGGCATCCCGGTCTAGATAGGGCCGCAACTGGCGCACCAGGCGAACCTGGGCGAAGGCCCCCCTAGTCACAGCTCCTATATGATCTTCTAAGGAGAGCCGTGAGTCTAGAAGGGCTGCTTGAACAAAAGGGAGCAAAAGCTGAGACTGGAAAAACAGCAGATAGATCGAGACAGCAGTTACGGTTGTCGTTTTACCTCTTCCAGTCTTCCTCATTCTCCCAGAACTCGTAGACAATGAAAGTGACCCCGTCAGGAAGCCTCACTGCGGTGATGCTGCAACAAAGGAAACACATTTGGGTCAATAATTAAAAGCAGGGGAAACCATCTGTTAAAAAGCAAAACAAAAACACCACGTCTTGATGATTCGTCAGCCCAAAATGAACGAAACAGGTTGGATGTACAAAACAGCGTAAGCTGCAGCCTTCTTTCCCCCCCCAACCCCCTCCCAGCAAGCCAAGGAAACTTTGTGTGAATGCAGTTACCCTCGCTTTGACTGATAACCTGGGTAAGTAAACTCACCCGAGAAGTGGCTTCCTCTGTCACGTTCAATACTACAGACGGTCCTCAATTTGCAACGGTTCACTCAGTGACCCAAAGTTGCAACGGCACTGACAAAAGTGACGGCTTCTTGCACGTACAACTCCGGCCTCCCCACGGTTGTGTGATCAGAATTTGGGTGTTTGGCAAAAGGGCACGCATTTGCGACGGTTGCGGCATCCCGAGGTCATCTGATTTGTCGTTTGTGATCTTCCCAGTTGGCTTCTGACAAGCAGGGTCAATGGGGGGGGGGGCGGGAAGCTGGATTCCCTTAATGGCTTTGCGGTTCCCTTAATTGCAGTGATTCACTTAACAACTGTGGCAAAAAGGGCGGTACAGTTAGATGTGAATCACTTAACTCGCTTGCATAGCGGTAGAAATTCTGGTCCCGACTGCAGTTATAAGTTGAAGTCTGTGTGCACTAGACATAAGCAACCCAAGTGATGTGGGTCAACAGTATCCACCAAACCTTCCGGAGTGTTGGGTGCATTTTACACGTTTTGAGAGCTGTGGGCGTTCTCGCTAACTGTTGTCACGATCCAATTGTTCCCTTACAACTCCATTGAGGAAAATTAAACCAAAATTAACAACAGCGAGAGATCAAAGTGAGGCTTCCTGTTGCATTCTAGCTTCTCCTGGCCCTGCAAACATTATTTTCTAATCATGTTGATGGAGCCCAAAGGTTTTCTTTGAAACAGACATGATATTGGAGACGGGCACTCTTATTCTGGTTATTAAAAAAAAAGAGGGAGCAAAGATCGTTTAATTAAAGCGATATTTTTCCCCCAAGTTAAAAAAGGGCACAAACAGCGTGAGGATTGGAAAAGGAGCTCTACCGTGGAGAGCTACACAACTGTCTCCCAGTCAATTGTGTTACCTGATTAAAGTTTAGGGGATTAATGAAGCTTCTCCTTGCTGCTGAAGAACAAGCAAGCTTCAGAAACCAGCTCTTCCCTTAGATATTCTGTTCCTGAGTCCTTTTGATTCTTTGCAACTCAACAGAACATGGGGGAAAAGTTGTACATCGAGATGGGCGATGACACCAATTGGTTGGTCTCCTGCTTTGAGCAGGGGGTTGGTCTAGAAGACCTCCACGGTCCCTTCTAATTCCGTTATTCTGCTTATCCTGATTAAATCAATCAATCGGGCAAGGAGTTTGGGACTGGGTCTGCCTATCTGTCCATCAGCAGAACAACTCTCTGAAAACTGAAGAAAATTAGGCCCAATTTAAGAGTACGGCAAGAAACTGGCAAGAGAAAGCATGAAATTCAAAAGCGGTCCGGATCCAGCTTGGAGCTGCAGAGAAAAACATCCCTGAAGTTATGTTTACAGTGTATTCCTAAGGAAGGAGCAACTGAGCAATGCATAGCAGGCCACCATGCTTTTGGAAAGATGCCAACCACAGTTTGCTGGCAAAATGTCATTAAATCTGTTGTCCAAAACCAGGGTCACCAAACTAGTACTAAGGAGGAATGTCCTGGCAGTGAAAACAATCAATTAGTGCAGGGGTCTTCAAACTTGACCCTTTTGTGACTTGTGGACTTCAACTCCCAGAATTCCTCAGCCAGCATGCCTGGCTGAGGAATTCTGGGAGTTGAAGTCCATAAGTCATAAAAGGGCTAACTTTGAAGACCCCTGAATTAGTGGAACGACTTGCCTCTAGAAGTTGTGGGTGTCCCATCGCTGGAGGCTTTTATGAAGAGCCTGGACAGCCATTTGTCTGAAATGGTAAAGAATCTCCTGCCTGGATTTTCTCCTTAGTTCCAGGTTGCTTCTCTTCTTGATTCGTTTCCATCCATTGCTTCTTGTCCTGCCTTCTAGGTGCTTTGGAATATAGGCCTACCCCCACCCCATCTTCTTCGTGGCAGCATCCCAAATCTTGGAACACCACACTCCTGTCACCCCGGTCCTTCTTTTCATTAGACTTCATCCCTCCTTTTTCTTCTGTGTGCCAAAGTCCAAATACTAGAGAAAGACAAGGCAGGAATTCCCCTCCTCTGCGTCTTTAAGATCAGAGATTGGGTTCCATTTCTTCTGCCGGCCAAATTATGTTTCCCAAGACCAAGGTGGGTTCTCCAGCATGCTAAACCTTAAATCCAGAATGGTAGATCGCCCAAGACAAAGGGGTGCTTGGGGTAAAACAAAAAAAAAATCATGGCAACGGAAAGGGAATCAGACGAGAAGTTGACCAGTTTTGTTCAGAAAACTAGCCCAGCAGAGCTTCTGTGGGAAGAAGTAGTCTACACTCAAAAGAGCTCTCTCGCCCTTCGGAGCAAGAAATGAGAAACGGGCAGCTTTGAGTGATTGGTTTGGTAGCTTCTTAGAGAGGTTTGCCTGGCTTTGGTGTAGGCCAGGGGTAGGCAACCTTGGCTCTTTTATGACTCGTGGACTTCAACTCCCAGAATTCCTGAGCCAGCCACACTGAGGGAAAAGGGAGAGGTTTCTGAACTGAGCCATGCTGGCTCAGGAATTCTGGGAGTTGAAGTCCACAAGTCATGAAGGGACCATAGTTCCCCCATGCTGGCTCAGGAATTCTGGGAGTTGAAGTCCACGAATTTGCCCTGTAAACCGCCCTGAGTCCTTCGGGAAAAGGGCGGTATATAAATCGAAATAAATAAATAATAAATAAATAAAAGAGCCAAGGTTGCCCACCCCTGGCTGTAGGTAGAGAAGGGGGAGCAGGCGACCTCTGATAGGAGGATAAAGGGAGGCGGGTCATCTCCCTGGGCATTCTGGTGGCTTTATGACCTCACACCTGCAGGCTCAACTGTCAGTTTCTGCCAGTTCTCAGTTCTCCGAGTGAAGGTGCCCCTCGAGGGCCAGGCTGGCCTTCAGAGGAGCTCCCGGAGAGGTCTGGGGGACCTCCCCTTTCTTTGGAGCCAGCTATCAGCGGGGTAAGCCAAGGCGGGAGTTCGGTTTGGGATCAGGAGGAGGGCGAGGGTGACGGTGAGGATGGGGGTGAGGCTGAGGGTCAGGAGAAGGGGGGAAGTCGGGGAGATGGAGAGGGAGGAAGAGGGAGAGGAAGAGGGGAAACAGGGACAGGGAGGGGAATGGGGAGGGAGAAGGGGAAGGAAAAAAGGGGAGAGGGGGAAGGGGAGAGGGAGGGAGAAAGAGGGAAAGAGGGAGGAGGGATAGGGAGGGAGAGATAGATCATGAGAGGATTAGGGAGAGGAGAGGGAGGGGGAAGGGAGGAAAAGAGAGAAATGGAGAGGGGAAGAGAGACGGAGGGAGGGGAACGGAGGGAAAGCAAAGGAGAGGGAAAGGGGAGGGGGTCAGTGAGGGGGGAAGGGAGGGCAAGTAGCGGAGGGGGAGGAAAAAGAAGGGAGAGAGGGAGAGAGGAGGAGAGGGGAGGGACAGGGAAGGGCAGGAGAGCCGGAGGGAGAGAGAGGAATGAAAAGAGGGAAAGGGAGGGGCAGCGAGAGAGGAAGGGAGGGAGGGGGAGGGCAGGAGGAGAAGGAAGGGAAAGGGGAGAGCGAAGGAGATGGGGAGGGACAGTGGGACAGGCATGAAAGGGGGAGTATGAGGGAGTGGGACATGGGAAGGGAGAAGGGGAAAGGGGTAGGGGAGGGGAGGGGGAAAGTGAGGGAATGGGAGCTGGAGTAAAGATAAGGGAGGGGGATAAAGAAGGGGAGGGACATGAGGGGGTCATGGTGAGGAGGAAGAGGAAAGGGGGAGATGGGAGGGGGTGAGGGAGAGGGAGGGGAAGGAGGAAGTGAAGGAGACAGGGAGGGGAGGGGTAGAGTGACAGAGAGGGGAATGGGGGAGGGGGAGGGGGAGAGGAGGAAGATGGACCATGAGTGGGTTGGGAGCGTGTTTAGAAGATTAATTTCCTTATAATTGGATGTACTGCAAAAATGTAGGCAATCGCTTAGCTCTGCAGTAGAATAAGGCTGTTGTGTGAATTCAGGCTGTTTCTAAGACTTCAGGGAATCCTGATCCTCCAATCCTTTTGACCACTGGATCCCTCCAGCACTTACTGGTTACACGGGGTTAAGTTGGATGGCGAACTCAATTATTATTACGGTTGCTCACACAGCCAGCCAGATATTTGGAACTGGATTTGGCATTTTTTATCCAATGAATGTTATTAATACGTAGAAGACTCGTTCCGTTTTTGGCGACGCTTGCTTCTCCCACACCTTTCCCCTTTCACTTGTTGCCCAAAAAATTGTCACTATTTTAAAATCCATTAAGGTAGTCTCTCTCTCTCTAATTATTTAAATATGTAATATTTGCCTTTTGATTCAGCGGAATGTGCAAAGAAGTGCCCAAACTCAAAAACGAATCCATTTCTTCTTTGTGAATTGGTTTGGAACATGGAAATGACATTGCTTGGCATTAAAGGGCAATCCGAATAAGTCCCACAGCACACACACACACACACACACACACACACCATCCTTTCAGAAACCCCAGGGGTGCGGCCTTCCCCCCCTTGCAGGTTTTCCTTTCTACCAGGGCACAGAACACAGAATAATACAGTTGGAAGGGACCTTGGAGGTCCTCTAGTCCAAACCCCTGCTCCAGCAGGAGATCCTATATCACTTCATGATTATCCAGCCTCTTTTGAAAGCCTTCAACAATGGAGCACCCACAACTTCTGAAGGCAAGTTATTCTATTGTTCCATTTACATCTTTTCTAAAAGCTAAGGGGAACCAATCTTTTTTATAAATAATAATAATAATAATAATAACAACAACAACAACAACAACAACAACAACAATAATAATAATAATAAAAAAATAATAATAATGAGAAGAAGAAGAAGAAGAAGTTGGAAGGGACCTTGGAGGTCGTCTAGTCCAACCCCCTGCTCAGGCAGGAAACCCTATACTGTTTCAGACAAGTGGCTGGCCAGTCTCTTCTTAAAAACTTCCAGTGTTGGAACACCCACAACTTTTGGAGGCAGGTTGTTCCACTGATTAATTGTTCTGTCAGGAAGTTTCTCCTTAGTTCTAGGTTGCTTCTCTCCTTGATTAGTTTCCATCCGTTGCTTCTTCTCCTGCTTTCAGGTGCTTTGGAGAATAGCTTGACTCCCTCTTCTTTGGGGCAGCCCCTGAGATATTGGAACACGGCTATCATGTCCCCCCTCACCTTTCTCTTCATTAAACTACACATACCCAATTCCAGCAACCGTTCCCTATATGTTTTAGCCTCCAGTCCCCCAATCATCTTTGTTGCTCTTCTCTGCACTCTTCCTGGAGTCTCAACATCTTTTTTACATCGTGGTGACCAAAACTGGATGCAGTATTCCAAGTGTGGCCTTACCAAGGCCTTGTAAAGTGGTATTAGTACTTCAGGTGATCTTGATTCTATGCAGCCTAGCACTGTGTTGGCTTTTTTGGCAGCTGCAGCACACTGCTGGCTCATATTGAAGTGATTGTCCACTAGGACTCCGAGATCCCTCTCACAGTTGCTACTATTGAGCAAGGTACCACCTATACTATACCTTTTTGTTTGTTTTTTGTTTTGAACGGCCAATCAAGCCATTGCAAGATATTAAGCAAGACTGTATGTTCTCCAGAAGGTGCCATGTCACCAGTCCCTGTAGAGGTCAAGTCCTACTTACTGGAAGCAGTCCTGTTCTCCAGCCACCGTCTTCAAGTACTGCTTAAGGGAGGCACAGAATTCTCCCAGGTGCTTCTGGGAAACGGACATTTCACTCCGTACCAAGAGAAGATACTAAAGTACCACACAGAGATCACAGAAAACAAAGAAGAAAAGGATTAAAATGCTGTGGGAATTGCACTATTTCTTAAATCTTTTCCTCCTCTATCCAGAAAGTCTCTATTTCCCTCCCACCCCCACTAAACCTAATTCTCCACATTTTGGAGAATTTATTTCAAGTTCGACGATGCTTCCTGGGTGACTTGGGTGATGGGGGACACCAGGATGACACGAAAACTTAAAGGTTGTATTTGCGCAGCAAGCTAACATTGCTACAACTTAGGTCATATTGGGTGAACTCAACTTGTTTGGTTAGTTTATGGTTCAATATATTGGGTGAACCCAGAAATGTGGTCAGTTCAGTATCCATTGCTGTGATCTGCTTGTTGTTAGCTGCGAAGTCGTGTCTGACCCATCGCAACCCCATGGACAACGTTCCTCCAGGCCTTCCTGTCCTCTACCATCTTCTGGAGTCCATTTAAGCTCACGCCTACTGCTTCAGTGACTCCATCCAGCCACCTCATTCTCTGTCGTCCCCTTCTTCTCTTGCCCTCAACCTTTCCCAGCATGAGGCTCTTCTCCAGTGAGTCCTTCCTTCTCATTAGGTGGCCAAAGTATTTCAGTTTTAGCTTCAGGATCTGGCCTTCTAAAGAGCAGTCAGGGTTGATCTCCTCTAGGACTGACCGGTTTGAAGGCCTTGCAGTCCAAGGGACTCACAGGAGTCTTCTCCAGCACCATAGTTCAAAGGCCTCAATTCTTTGGTGCTCAGCCTTTTTTATGGTCCAACTTTCAATGCCATACATTGCAACTGGGAAGACCATAGCCTTGACTATACGCTAGCCATACATATTACTGTAGGCTACATGTGGAGCCCATGATGTTGTTGGCTATAGGCATAACTTATAATTCCAAGACATTTTCTAAGACAACAATGTTCTTCTAAGGCCTTCAAAAATTATAGCAGGGAACAGCAGTCCTGAACAGGGGAAAAAAAATCTTTTTGCTTCAAGAAGAAAATTCCTGACTGCCTTCCAAGTTATGCTAAGTAAAATTAAAAGTTAAGTTGCTCTCACAGCTTGCCAGCATCTGTTCAACATTTATCTTGTTTCACCTCCCAAAAGTGGGTGGATGGGGACCAGTGAGAAGACTGGGGAAAGAGGACAATATTCAAATCCAGATTTCTGGAATGTAGGGAACATTATCTCTGTCTCTCCCCTTTGCCCTACAAGAAAGCCCATCTGCCTTGCACACCCCATAGCTTCTGTTCTTTCACTCCTCCCCAAAGTTCCCGATTAGCTTTTCCCAACTTCATTCGACCTCATTTCTGGTGTTTCTAGTCAGCAAGATATCATCAGGAAATTACTGACGGTCAAGAAGAGACGATGTTCTCACTTCATTTCCTTCTTTTCTTCTCTGGTCTTCATCCCCTTTTTTTTCCATCCCAGGAGCTCAAAAAGACCTTGGGAATTTACCAACTTCCCAGCCACCATTTTGTCCTTAGAAATAAATTTTGGGGAAGTGGGCGAGATTAAGAGGAAGAGTGTTTTGTCCCCAGATCACTAACGGTGGGGCTGAGGTAGGACTTCAGGTGGTATCCTGACGTATTCTTGGAGACCCCTTGATTATTCTATCATTCCACCCCAAATATATGATAGGAATCTTCTTCAGAATACCAAGGATCTTCAGATCTCAGCAAGCCCTGAGAGATAAAATAGATCTGAGGGGAGTTGAAAAGGAGGCAGATTAACCATGCCTCACCGAATTAAATTGATTTTCCAAACCAGTCTGCAGAATAATGAGGTGTGAATCCAGCCTGTGTGGTAAATTTATGGGGTGGGATCTAGCATATCTCCAAAAATAAGATTGATTTTGTAAGTCACAGTCCAAGCAATAAATGAATAATGAATAAAAATGATGCACAGCTAGCCAAAGAGTTAATGGGGGGGGGGAAAGGACACAATAAGACATTTTTCAAAACTCATCCTTTTCTTTTAGAGAGGTATTATCCTTCCATATAAGTTGGAATTAAAAAAAGGGGGGGCTTCTCCTTTTTTTAAAAAAATCCCACAACTGAGCCCAAAATTGGCTCTAAGTGGGATATTTGTGAAGTGAACTTTGCCCCATTTTATGACCTTTCTTGCCGCAGTTGTTAAGTGAATCGCTTCAGTTGTTAGTAAAACAATTATTAAGCGAATCTGGCTTCCCCCATTGCTTGTCAGAAGGTCGCCAAAGGGGATCACGCGACCCTGGGACACTGCGACCGTCATAAATGTGAGTCAGTTGTCAAGCGTCTGAATTTTGATCATATAACCGTGAGGATGTTGTAATGATTGTAAGTGTGAAAAATGGTCATAAGTCACTGTTTTCAGTGCTATTGTAAGTTCGAATGAACTGTTGTAAGTCAAGGACTACCTGTACACGGGTGATTGAATTGAGGAGCAGTTGGAGAGAATAAAAGCAATCTGGCCAGGTCTGTTTTTATATTTCAGCTGTGAATAACAACAACAGAGTTGGAAGGGACCTTGGAGGTCATCTAGTCCAACCCCCTGTTTGGGTAGAAAACCCTGTACCATTTCAGACAAATGGCTGTCCAGTCTCCTCTTAAAAAATTCCACTGTTGGAGCATTCACCACTTCTGGAGGCAGGTAGTTCCACTGGTTCATTGTTCTCACTGTTGGGAGGTTTCTCCTTAGTTCCAGGTTGCTTCTCTCCTTCTCTGCTTCTCTGCCTCCCTCCTTAATCATAAGCAACTATATTTGTTTAGAAAAGCAATTTTTACAAATTTAACGTTGCTCATATCTCAAAGCTGGTCACCAATAGAAATAAACATTTTTATTTTTATTTTTCGCAGACCAGAATAGTGCCAGAATGAGGCCAGCCTTTGGATAACTGTAGATTTTGATCTGTTTGAGTGAAAACTGAAGAGTGAATGCAGAGGCTCACCGGTTGGTTTCGGCTTTTAATAGCTCAGCTAGAATCCATTCCCAACTATTAGTTTCCTTTCGTCAATAAAGTTAATGGTTTATTGATTTCCAAGGAGGAAACTGGTTGCGTCAGATCCTTATGAGATTCCACTAAATGCTTCATTTTCTTCCTCTAGGTGTGCGGAAATTATACTTGCTACTCTGGTTATATTTTGCTGGGTGGAACACGATATTAATCCCAAAGGCCATATTCTTTTTATTTTTATCTGCTTCTATTACTCTATGCCAGTTTTTTTCCCCCTTCGGCTGAGTCCTCTTTTTTTTAATTAAAGCTTTAGAGTTCTTCATTTTTTTTTAAAGTTTTCATTTTTTTAAGGAAGAAACAAGATTTTTTTCAATCCATTTGAGGTTTTTTTTGCTCTTCTCTTGGGATGGCTTTCTATACTCCTTGAGTTACAACAATTCGCTTAGTGACTGTTCCAAGTTACAACGGCACTGAAAAAAGTGACTTATGACTGTTTTTCACACTTACGACTGTTGCAATATCCCCAGGGTCACGTGATCAAAACTTGGATACTTGGCTACTGGCCTGCATTTATGACGGTCGCAGGGGTTCTGTGATCCCCTTTGGCGACTGTCTTGACCGTCTGGGAGTTGAAGTCCACGAGTCATAAAAGAGCCAAGGATGCCTACCCTTGGTTTAAACCATCAATTTGGCTTGGGATCTTGGTTACTATTATTATGGGATAGGCCCCAAGTTGAGCTGATGTGTCAACTTGGGGCCAATAACCGTCTTAGTTGATTTCTCTTCTGTAATCCCGTTTTAAATGTAGGATGTTATTGAGAATTCCCAATGCTTGCTCTGAGCTCCAGACTCTTAACTTAGCATTCTTCACTACTAATAGTGCCATTTATACTAGAAATCTTAAGGGCACCCATTTAACTATCTTTAAATGAACATCCAGGAATGATCAGTTTTAGGGGAAGAACTAACTTCATTTACCAAGCACACAATATCATTAGAGAGCTTTTTTCCTTCAAATGCCATTTTTTAATCCCTCTTCTTGGTACATTGTCAAGATAAAAGTAAATCCATCTTTGGATTCATTTGAACCAACCACCACAGTTAACTCTTGTTTTGTTAAAGCAGAGTGGTGGATTCCAAAAAGGATCCTCGTATATCTTCATTCATTTTATAGTTCTTAAAACCTGCCCCGTTTTTAAAGGACATATTTTTTTAAAAAAAATGGTAATAATTAATAGCTAATCAAAACAGTATACAACACAAAAAAATAATCCCAGAAAGCAAAGGTTGATAAATAAACCCCAGATAGATGCCCACATCTGAAATGAAAATAGCTTTAACCTGTTTATAAAACATTTGTAAAGGGAACCATTATTTAACTCCAAGATAGTGTTAAAATACCCTACAGTGACCAGCCTTTAGATATGTCTTCATTAGTTTGTCAACACAGTTTTCTAGTTTAGCCCTTAAATTGTTAGCTGAGTTAGTAGTTGCAAGTGTTTTAATTAAAAACATTTTTTTAATCAGAGATCAAATATCCAGGATCAAACCTGCTTAAATCTATTTTTTTTTAAAAGAGAAGGTTTTCTTATCAGTCACTCTGACAACTAACTGGAAGTTCTCATCTTTTCACATCATTCCTGTGATGAGATGGCAGCAAACTCAGTATTTCAAAGCTTATTATTTTCAAATTTAACCGATAACTGTCACCAAGGATAAGGGAAGAGGCTGTGGTTGAACGTCGGAGTCATTTGGCAATACACAATCAAGACTTAATCAAGCACGATATATATACCTCATATTCTGACAATGCAATGACTGCTTTATTCACGAAACTTAGGAAACATATCCTAACTTGTGTGTTTTTCCTGACTCTTTTTTTTTTTAAAGCTAGATCTTCAGGAAAACCAAAGCACAACATGTTCCTAAGTTCTTCTATGATTAGTTTTACTGGTGAATCCTTACTAATGGAAAGTTCCTTAAATATGCAAGGCAAACCAATGTGGCAGAAATGATTTTTGAAAGCATCGGGTTGTGAAGTTCAGGAGAGATGGAGCATTGACCCCGTCTTCAGGCCAAAAACAAAACATTCCTCTAAAAACTGCTGTGAAAATTTTCGAAAACCCTAAAAATGAAAACATCAGCACTCAAAAGCATTTCAACATTTTAAGCGTGGGAACCCCTGAGCCCTTGGCTTTGAATCGATTCATCAGTTAGTTAATGTTTATTTGCAGCACTGTTGTACCGCCATTCCCAGGTGGATTTACGGTTTAGAAAAATTGTGTACATTCCATTAAAAAAAACAAAAAAAACCAACAACCCCCGTCTCTGGCCCAAAATTGTATACACTCCATGAAAAACAAACCCATCTCTGACCAGGCATTTGTAGTGGCAATGCAGAAGACCATTGTTATCGCAACGCTAAGCTTGTCGATCAGAAGGTGGGCAGTTTGACGGGTGGAATCCCGAGTGCCGCGTAACAGAGTGAGCACCTGTTACTCATCCCAGCTTCTGCCAACCTAGCAGTTCGAAAGCACATAAAAATGCAAGTAGAAAAATAGGGACCACTACGGTGGGAAGGTAACAGCGTTCTGTGCGCCTTTGGCGTCTAGTCATGCCGGCCACATGACCACGGAGACGTCCTCGGACAAACGCTGGCTCTTCAGCTTTGAAATGGAGATGAGCACCAGCCCCTAGAGTTGGAAACGACTAGCACGTATGTGCGGGGGAACTTTTACCTTTACCTTTACATATTAAGAAAAGTCTAGAGCAGAGTTTCTTAACCTCAGAGACTTTAAGGTGGCTGGGGAATTCTGGGAGTTCAAGTCCACACATCTTAAAGTCCATGAGGTGGTCTAGAGGTTCCGAGCTGATTCTCAGCTAGCCTGCTTGTTTCCCCCCCCCCCATGTTTACCGAATAAAGGGGATGGGAATCTTCACGTTGCTTCATTGCTTTTCTTATTCTAAAAGTCTCAGAGTTTGTTAGTTGGAAGCTTTTGCATGGAACTTAGCACTGGGTACTGTGGAAATATTTGACCTACCCATGGGGTATCTCTGCTATCATTATTAAGGAGTTCCTGGCAGCTTATGAGAGAGTCATTTTGCTCGCATGTATGTTTTTTTTTATGTTACTGTATGCTTGTAACTCCGTTTGCTTGCGTTAACAATAGAGACAAATGGCTGTCCAGTCTCTTCTCAAAAGCCTTCAGTGATGGAGCACCCACAACTTCTGAAGGCAAGCCGTTCCACTGGTTGATTGTTCTCACTGTCAGGAAATTCCTCCTTAGTTCTAGGTTGCTTCTCTCCTTGATTAGTTTCCATCCATTGTTTCTTGTCCTGCCCTCTGGTGCTTTGGAGAAGAGGTGGACCCTCCCTCTTCTTTGTGGCAGCCCCTCAGATATTGGAACACTGCTGTCATGTCACCCCCTGGTCATTCTTTTCATTAGACTAGACATTTATTTATTTATTTATTTATTTATTTATTTATTTATTTATTTATTTATTTATTTATTTATTTATTTATTTATTTATTTATTTATTTATTTATTTATTTATTTATTTATTTATTTATTTATTAGTTTTTATAAACCGCCCTTCTCCCGAGGGACTCGGGGCGGTGTACAGAGGAAGGAATGTATACAGATTGAACAATAAAAATAGTAAGAAACACTAATGAAAACAACTGGGACCCCAATTAACGCTATCATGCCAGGCCGGACTGCTGGAACAGGAAAGTTTTTAAGTCGCGACGGAAGGTACGGAGTTCAGGGGCCATCCGGATTTCGGTTGGTAAGCTGTTCCAGAGGGCTGGCGCACCCACTGAGAATGCCCTCCCCCTGGGGGCCACCAGCCGACATTCCTTGAGCGGTGGCACCCTGAGGAGGCCCTCTCTGTGGGAGCGCACAGGATGGTGGGGTGCTGACATTGGCAGAAGGTGCTCCCGTAGGTAGTCCGGACCCATGCCATGTAGGGCTTTGTATGTCATTGTTAGCACCTTGAACTTCACACGGAAGGCAACCGGAAGCCAGTGCAGCGCACGGAGGAGAGGTGTGATATGGGAGTATCGGGAGGCTCCCAAGAGTGTCCGTGCCGCCGCACTTTGCACCAGTTGAAGCTTCCGAGTGGATCTCAAGGGCAGCCCCATGTAGAGAGCGTTACAATAGTCTAGGCGAGAGGTCACAAGGGCATGGGTGACTGTACGTAAGGAATCCAGGTCCAGATAAGGCCGTAGTTGGCGAACTAGTCGAACCCGGGAGAAGGCCCCCTTGGTCACAGCTCCTATGTGGTCTTCCAGGGAGAGCTGCAAGTCTAGGAGGACATCCAGGTTGCGGGCCCTATCAACAGGGGGAAGTAACTTGTCCCCAATGTTAAGCAGTGGGACGTTCTGAATATCCTGGCTTGCCGGTACGTACAGCCATTCAGTCTTGTCCGGGTTCAGTTGAAGCCTGTTTCTCCCCATCCATTCCCGGACCGCTTTCAGGCAGCGGGACATCACGTCTAGGGCATCACTGATATTGTTTGGAGTTGAGATAAAAAGCTGGGTGTCATCAGCATACTGATGGTACCCTACTCCAAAACTGCGAATGATCTCACCCAGCGGTTTCATGTAGATGTTGAACAGGAGAGGCGAGAGGACCGACCCCTGAGGGACTCCGCAAGCGAGAGGCCTCGGGGTCGACCTCTGTCCCCCTGTCAGCACCGACTGCGAGCGACCCTGGAGAAAGGAGGAGAACCAACGCAGAACCGTGCCTCCCACTCCCAGTCCCCTGAGGCGTCGCAGCAAGATACCATGGTCGATGGTATCGAAAGCCGCCGAGAGGTCTAATAAGACTAGGACAGAGGAATGGCCCCTGTCCCGGGCTCTCCAGAGATCATTCATCAGAGCGACCAATGCCGTCTCCGTGCTGTAGCCCGGCCTGAAACCCGATTGGTACGGGTCTAGATAAACCGCTTCATCCAGGATCTGAGGAAGTTGGTGCGCCACCACGCTCTCAACAACCTTCGCAAGGAAGCGAAGATTGGAGACTGGACGAAAGTTATTCAAAGAGGATGGGTCCAAGGTGGGCTTCTTGAGGAGAGGTCTCACCACCGCCTCCTTCAAGGCGGTGGGGAAGTGACCCTCACTCAGAGAAGCAGAGATGACCGCTAGGAACCAGCCTCGTGTCCCCTCTCGAGCTGCATAGGCCAGCCAGGAAGGGCACGGGTCCAGTAAGCATGTGGAGGAGCTCAACCTTCTCATAATCCTGTCCACTTCCTTAGGAGTTACAGGATCAAATTCTTCCCAGATGACGTCAACAAGACTGTCCATGTCTTGTTCTTCCATCTCAGCCCAGTTGGAGTCCAGGCCAGTTCGAATCCGAGCAATTTTATCCAGCAGATATTGACCAAATTCCTCGGCTCGACCCTGCAAGGGTTCCTCCCTCACCTCTTGGTTTAATAGGGAGCGAGTCACCCTGAACAAGGCAGCCGGGCGATTATCTGCGGACGCGATGAGGGTGGAAAAGTAGTTGGATTTTGCCACCCTTATCGCAGCGAGATAAGACCTGGTGAGGATTCTTAGTCGCAATCGGTCGGATTCGGATCGACTGGATCTCCAACGGCTCTCTAGGCCCCGTCTCCGACGCTTCATCTCCCGGAGCTCCTCGGTGAACCATGGGGCTCGCTGGGATCTGCGCCGGGTCAGAGGCCGCAAGGGTACAACTCAGTCCAGAGCCTCCGTGGCTGCCTTTTCCCAGGCTTCCACTAAGGCATCCGCCGAGCTGTGAGCAGGGGGTGCATGCGTGTCCCTAAGCGCTGCCTGGAACTTATCAGGGTCCATTAGGCGCCTAGGGCGGTACCATCTGACTGGCACCGTGCACCCACGGTGGGGGGTGGCAAGGGGGAAGTCTAGCCGCAGGAGGTGGTGATCGGTCCATGACAGGGGCGTAACAGTTGTGGCACCCCCACCGATATCATCACGGCACCGTCCAGACAAGAACACCAAGTCTGGGTTGTGGCCTCTCTCATGAGTCGGCCCAGAAATTATTTGCAACAGGTCCATGGCCGCCATGGAAGCCATGAACTCCCGAGCCAGTTCGGACGATCCTCCCAGGGACGGTAGATTAAAGTCGCCCAAGACCATGAGTCTTGGGAATTCAACCACCAACCCTGAGAGGACATCGAGTAGCTCGGGTAGGGCCGCCGCTGCACGATTAGGTGGTAGGTACGCCAGCAGCAGGCCCAACTGCGCCCCTGGGCCGTATCTCAGTAGGAGAGACTCACACCCGACCATCTGAGGGACGGTGGTCTCTCGCGGGCTGAGGGATTCCCTGATGATAACTGCCACTCCCCCGCCCCTCCCATGAGCCCGGGGCTGGTGCAGTACCTGGAAACCTGGCGGGCAGAGGTCAACCAGAGGAACACCCCCCTCTGGGCCCAGCCAGGTTTCCGTGATGCAGGCCAGGTCCGCATGCTCACTCTCCACTAGGTCACGAATGAGGTGAGCTTTGTTAGCTACGGACCTTGCATTCAGGTAGACCAGCCTTAGTATGGGAGGGTGCGCACCTTTGCTCCCGGGTCCTCCGGGGGAGAACAGAGGGTCGGAGCGTCTCACCGCTTGTACAGAGCGGAGATGACACTCCCGGTGACGATACGGCCCTCTGTCTGTGCACCTTCTGCCATTCCCCACCATCCTAGGGATGGGACGTTTGTCAGTACGCCACTGGGTGTTATCGGCGACTGGTCCTCGTTGTACGCCGTCGCGAACGGCCGTGGGCCTGGCATGCGTTATGGTGGCTGGAAGGCGTGCCTTTCCCGCGCAACCATAGTCTTCTCCCTCCCCCCTCCCTAACCCCACAAAAAACTTAACTAAGAACTTAATCAGGGGCCTCTTGTTGGGCTTATGCTGGAGGCCCCTGACCCTGCCCGGCCATCTCTCAGAGGCCCAGTGGTTGGGCCCGTCATCAAGATTGGATGTGATGCAGGCGGGTCGCACCCAGGAGAGTGGGGAACCCCTGAGGGCGTGCAGTACTGTGCTAGAGTATTGAACGAGCATAGTCACAGGTGGTTCCGGGAAGGCTGTCCCCTGGATGGTGAATTTGCAGGAGGGTCGAGTCGGGTAGGTGCGTTTCTGGATCGTCGCCCTGCCACTGCCACTTGGCCGGGCGAACCCCCAGAAGCAGGCCACTCCTCATCCTCTCACGATGGGTTGTGTCTCTGCTTCCGGAGGTGGTCCAGAACGTACTCTGGGTGAAGCATACCCCATAGAGCTCTCACCTCTATGGGGTTGCAGGTGTAAGGCCCAGCCACTCTGCCACCGTGGCTAGCACCCAGGCCCGTTATGTCCTGTGGGGAGAGAATGGGCAAGGATGATTGAGAGTGGGCAGAAGGCAGGATGGAGGGATCCATTAATTGGCGTCAGCTCTGGTGGTTCAGCCGCCCAAACAGTTCCCTCCCTGATCCTCTGGGCGTTGTTCTCGGCCGCAGCTCCATGGCCCCTATTGGTTGGGGACCGTCCGGAGCGTGGCCTCCCAGAGGTATGGGAGTCCCTGGTGTCATGCCCCTGCTGTTGCCGTCTCTGATCAAGGTGTCTCGAGGAGGTGGCCGCAGATGCCTCGCCGCCGCCGCTACCGCTGCTGTCTGAGGCCCCTGGGCAAAAACGGTCTAAGGCCCAGAGAGGCTGTCACCGCCGTCTTCGCCTTCGTTGCCGCCGCTTCCGTCGTACAGGGCATAGAGGAGTCGTTGGCACCCATTCGGGGTGGCTGGAAACGGCTCAGAGTGCAGGCCGGAGACGCTACGCCGTGTCCATTTTTGCCGGCGTCGAGGGATCCTGGTGAGGGTGGTCGGCCGGGGCCTGGAGAAGCTTTCGCTGCTGCCGTGGCCCACGTCGCCGTCGCCTCCATTGCCCAGCGTCTCCTTTGGTGTGAATCTTTCGGAGGCACCGCCGTCCAGGAGCAGCCCACGGTGGTCGAGACGCCGCACCGCTGTTGCTAGCGTCTCTGTCAGGGCCTCTGTCAAGGCCCCTCGGAGGACGGTCGACCGGGGCCCAGAGCAGCTGCCTCACCGCCCGTGTCTTCGTTGCTGCCGCTACCGTTGTAAAGCTGGTCTGCGGCGTCTCCTTGATCACTCGGAGACGCCGCCGCTATCCGGGAGCAGATTAGGCAGCCGAGGCGAAAACAGCAGCTCCGGCCCCGCTCAGGATTGTTGCAACGGCCGTAGCGGTACAGGGGGCGGGCTGGAGATGCCACGCCGTCAGTGCTACCGCCGCTGTCAAGGCCCCTGGGTGGCGAACGACTAGGCCTGGAGAAGCAGTCCCGGCCGCCGTCGTCTTCGCTGCCGCCTCTTCCACCGCCCAGCTGATCCGCGGCGCCTCCTTTGATCCTCGGAGACGCCGCCGCTGCCCGCTGCTGCTGCTGTTGGTTTCGTTGCCGGCGCCTCCGCCGCACAGCTGATCTGCGGAGACGCCGCCCTTGCCCGGTGATCAGCATCGGAGGAGACCGCGGACCAGGGCTCGCTGGGCTCTCACCGCCGAAGATGCCGCCGCCACCCGGGAGCCGGTCAGGGGCAGAGCAGAGCCTCCGGCCCCTCCTGGATGGCTGCGACGGCTGTCGTGGTCCAGGGCTGTCGTGGTCCAGGGGAGGGCCTCTCGCCGCCGACGCCGCCGAAGATGCCGCCGCCTCCGCCACCCAGCTGGTCCAGCTGGTCCGCGGCGTCTCCGTCGATAGCCCGGAGACGCCGCCGTCCCCGGGAGCCGGTCAGGGGGCCGGGGCAGAGCAGAGCCTCCGGCCCCTCCTGGATGGCTGCGATGGCTGTCGTGGTCCAGGGGCGGGTCTCTCCTCTCCGGCGCCGCCGAAGATGCCTCCGCCTCCGCCACCCAGCTGGTCCAGCTGGTCCGCGGCGTCTCCGCTGATAGCCCGGAGACGCCGCCGTCACCCGGGAGCCGGTCAGGGGGCCGGGGCAGAGCAGAGCCTCCGGCCCCTCCTGGATGGCTGCGATGGCTGTCGTGGTCCAGGGGCGGGTCTCTCACCTCCGGCGCCGCCGAAGATGCCTCCGCCTCCGCCACCCAGCTGGTCCAGCTGGTCCGCGGCATCTCCGCTGATAGCCCGGAGACGCCGCCGTCACCCGGGAGCCGGTCAGGGGGCCGGGGCAGAGCAGAGCCTCCGGCCCCTCCAGGATGGCTGCGATGGCTGTCGTGGTCCAGGGGCGGGGCTCTCACCTCCGGCGCCCCGAAGAAGCCTCCGCCTCCGCCACCCAGCTGGGCCAGCTGGTCCGCGGCGTCTCCGCTGATAGCCCGGAGACGCCGCCGTCACCCGGGAGCCGGTCAGGGGGCCGGGGCAGAGCAGAGCCTCCGGCCCCTCCTGGATGGCTGCGATGGCTGTCGTGGTCCAGGGGCGGGTCTCTCACCTCCGGCGCCGCCGAAGATGCCTCCGCCTCCGCCACCCAGCTGGTCCAGCTGGTCCGCGGCGTCTCCGCTGATAGCCCGGAGACGCCGCCGTCACCCGGGAGCCGGTCAGGGGGCCGGGGCAGAGCAGAGCCTCCGGCCCCTCCAGGATGGCTGCGATGGCTGTCGTGGTCCAGGGGCGGGTCTCTCACCTCCGGCGCCCCCGAAGAAGCCTCCGCCTCCGCCACCCAGCTGGGCCAGCTGGTCCGCGGCGTCTCCGCTGATAGCCCGGAGACGCCGCCGTCACCCGGGAGCCGGTCAGGGGGCCGGGGCAGAGCAGAGCCTCCGGCCCCTCCTGGATGGCTGCGATGGCTGTCGTGGTCCAGGGGCGGGTCTCTCACCTCCGGCGCCGCCGAAGATGCCTCCGCCTCCGCCACCCAGCTGGTCCAGCTGGTCCGCGGCGTCTCCGCTGATAGCCCGGAGACGCCGCCGTCACCCGGGAGCCGGTCAGGGGGCCGGGGCAGAGCAGAGCCTCCGGCCCCTCCTGGATGGCTGCGATGGCTGTCGTGGTCCAGGGGCGGGTCTCTCACCTCCGGCGCCGCCGAAGATGCCTCCGCCTCCGCCACCCAGCTAGTCCAGCTGGTCCGCGGCGTCTCCGCTGATAGCCCGGAGACGCCGCCGTCACCCGGGAGCCGGTCAGGGGGCCGGGGCAGAGCAGAGCCTCCGGCCCCTCTTGGATGGCCAGGGGCGGGCCTGGAGACGCCCCGCCGCCACCGCCACCGCCGTTGCCAGGCTCCCTGGATCAACGACCAGCCTGGGGGCTTGAAAGTCGTCGCCGCAGCCGCTGCCATCCTTGCCGCCGGGGCCTCCGCCGCACAGCTGATCCCCGGAGGCGCCGCCCTTGCCCGGCAGTTTGACAAGCGGTAGAGGCAGGGCGGAGGTGCTGGCCCTGTTTATAACGGTTGCCAACGGCCCAGGCGGCGGGGCGGGGATGTCCCGGCACCCCTGCAGCTGTTTCGGGAGGCAGCGGGCGGCATAATTGCCCAGCTCATCTGCCCGAAATTCTGGCCCCACCCCAGGGGTCCATTGACATCCCTGGGGGGCTCCTGGGGGGACGCCTTACTGTTGGGGGCTACGGAGCTCTCCCCAGCGCGTCCGCCATCTTTGGAGCCGGCAAAAAAAAAAAAAAAAAATTCCTGCAACTGTTCTTCACGTGGTGTAGCCTTCAGTCCCCTAATCATCTTTGTTGCTCTTGTCTGAACTCTTTCCAGAGTCTCAACATGGTTTTTATAATACAGTGAGCAAAATTGGATGCAGTATTCCAAGCG
Source organism: Vipera berus (assembly GCF_964194415.1). NCBI lineage: Eukaryota > Metazoa > Chordata > Lepidosauria > Squamata > Viperidae > Vipera > Vipera berus. The sequence continues at coordinate 17,743,951 of NC_138213.1, forward strand.
TGGCCTTGCCAAGGCCTCATAAAGTGGTAGTAACACTTCTCATGATCTAGATTCTATCTCTCTGTTAATGCAGCCTAGGATTGCCTTGGCTTTTTGGGCAGCTGTGGCCCAGAACAGCATGCCAAAGCTTAAATCCCTTTATTTACCGATGTGCTTATTGTCTCTGGATCCAAAACAACCAATTGCCTGGGCACCTGATCAGTGACCTGACACTAAGCACAACAGCATTCAGTGACCAACAACCCTGGGTCTTTCGTGCATGGAAAGCTGAGTGCTAACTGTCCTTTGAAAGGGAAGGGGCACCCACAAAAAAGAGAACCCCTGTATAGCAGAATGTTCTTTCTCAATCCCAATACCCCCCTATGAGATGAAACAAACAAAAAAAATGACACTCACCGCACATGCCGTGTTTTCACTGTCTGACAGCCGTTGATGCAGGTCAAACCAAAGAGTCTGTTGGGGAGAAAATTACGAGTAATCTTTTTATGGAAAGAAAACACAGCAGGGAGGGAAGACAGAAAGAAGGAAAAAAAGCAGCTGGCTGGTAACTTCTCCCATGAAAACCTGAGATGCTAATCAGCGATGAAAGGCTTTGGATCTAGTCTATAAGATTGGCATTAGACCAGCAAGAAGTTCTTTCTAATCTCCCAATTACTAAAACTCATCAGTCGCCTTGGCTGAACTTCCGATGGAGAAGAACGCTTTTCCCTTTTCCCTTGGGAAAATGCAACCATCCGCAACAGGGGGCTATGAACTTACAGACGATACCATTTTAGGTGGAGATATTTGCTTGGGGGAAAAAAAATTAGACATAGACCTGCTGGGATGGAAATCTGCTCTGCACAACAGGAGGAAAAAAGGATCAGGGTTGTGTTGAAGCTCACAGCCCTCATGCAGATGTAGAAAGAGCAATGGAGATGACAAATCTGTCTTAATAGAAGAGAATATTTGTAGCTCAGGGTTGAACTGTGGGGTCCTTGGTGTTCTCTGAGCTTGGTAGTTTTCTTGCAGACGTTTCATTACCACACTAGGTAACGTCATCAGTGCTAGAAGGGAGTGGGTTTTGTGGAGAGGAGGAGGAGGAGGAGGAGGAGGAGGAGGAGGAGGAGGAGGAGGAAGAAGAAGAAGAAGAAGAAGAAGAAGAAGAAGAAGAAGAAGAAGAAGAAGAAGAAGAAGAAGAAGAGGAGGAGGAGGAGGAGGAGGAGGAGGAGGAGGAGGAGGAGGAAGAGGAAGAGGAAGAGGAAGAGGAAGAAGAAGAAGAAGAAGAAGAAGAAGAAGAAGAGGAGGAGGAGGAGGAGGAGGAGGAAGAGGAAGAGAAAGAGGAAGAAGAAGAAGAAGAAGAAGAAGAGGAGGAGGAGGAGGAGGAGGAGGAGGAAGAAGAAGAGGAAGAAGACTGGGAGGTCCTTGGTGTTCTCTGACCTTGGTAGTTTTCTTGCAGACATTTCATTACCACACTAGGTAACGTCATCAGTGCTGATGTTATTGCACTGGTGACGTTACCCGGCTGGGTAATTAAATGTCTGCAAGAAAACAACCAAGCCCAAAGAGCATCAGGCACCCCACAAAAGTCTGTCTCAAACAACTCTTCAGGCATGTTTCCTTGTATATATTTATTTGACTTCACACAGCTGTGAAAAAGAAAGCACTGCCTGTTTCTCTTTAAAGTAGCTATGTCTTTTCCAGGATTATGTGGTTCCCTTGGCAAATTCTGAAGCACCTTTTTCGAATCAAGTCTGACACTCTGCATTCCATAGTGTTTAATAAAATAATTAACAGAACATACAGTATGTTGCAGTTTCTGCTTGTGGTGCGTTTGGTGCTCTTCAAACTTGGTTGTTTTCCTGCAGACATTTCATTACCCAACTAGGTAACATCAGTGCTAGAAGGGAGAGGGGTTTTGTTCATACAGGAGGAATCAGGGAAACACTAAGAACACCCCCACCGACACTGACAGAGCAAACCACTTGTACATAGAGAGCAAACCCCACTCCTTTCTCGCACTGATGACGTTCCCTAGTTGGGTCATGAAATGTCTGGAGGAAAACAGCCAAGCTCAGAAGGCACCAAGGACCCATCGAATGCTGAGTTACAAATATCGTACTCTCTTTTAGTCTCTGCTTGATTAGTCTCTGTAATATGTATATAAAAGCACAAGAGCGTGCCTACAGTTTTTACGTGAGATTTGCCACCCAGAAACCTATCCGTTCGGGCTACTATCTTCTCACCATGCCTCCAATGATATGGACCTCAGAAAGGCAACTTTGAAAATGGACAATTAATTAGAAAATGCTACAAAGAGTCTTTTTTTTCTTTTCAAGACTTTAATACTGATACGTGTCTTAGTTATCTGTGATTAATATGTGTCAGAGGTATGCAGCTTTTGATCCTTTATGGAAAGCTTATCACCCCTGTGTATGGTTGATTGCTTATATGCCATTGGGCAGGGGTTGGACTAGAAGACATTCAAAGTCCCTTCGAACCCTACAAAAATAAATTTTCTCCATGATAATTTGTACCCGACCTGGTCTTTTTAAGTCTTCCAAAGTGCACTCATTGACACGATTGCCCTGTTCTTCTCTCTCCTTCCACCTTTTCCAGCGTAATAGACTCTTGCACTGACAGACTGATTGTGTATGTGCTTTCAAGTCACCATCAATTCTTAGCAACCACAGGGGTAGGTTTTTCTCCACGATCCTCGGTTACCAAGCTGGTCAGAAGAATAGAACGTAACAGAGTTTGGAAGGGATCTTGGAGGTCTTCTAGTCCAACCCTCTGATTAAGCAAGAGCCTTGATACCAGTTTAGACAAATGGTTGTCCAATCTCTTCTTAAAAACCTCCAGTGATGGAGCACCCACAACTTCTGGAGGGAAGTTGTTCCCCTCTTAGGAAATTCCTCCTTAATTCTAGGTTGCTTCGCTCCTTCATTATTTTCCATCCATCGCTTCTTGTCCTGCCTTCTGGGGCTCTGGAGAATAGGTTTCTTTAGGTCTTCCAATGGTGCACTCATCACACCACTACAACTGAGGCCCTCAACCTTGTCACAATTGTGCTCTTTTTTGTCTACATCACTTGTTACAAATGGGGAGGGGCCGCTCTCTTGAATTGTTTTGACTCTTCCCACAGATACCTTTCCTTATCAAAATGCTTCAAGTGGCCACGCTTTACGGATCCTCAAAACTATAAAATTCCTCCTCTTCATCTAATTCCCCTCTTCAACTTCTGCCAGGAATGGATTTTGTCTTCCAACCGGGGGCAAAGGTTTGCAGAATCAGGATTTGCAGTTATTCCAAAAATAATTCTTAGAAATGTAAAGTCGAAAGGCCACAAATATTGGCTAATTTTTGTACTTTTTTTAATAAAAAAACACCCCTCTGTTACCTTGACAACTACTTTCCAGAAATAAAGTAAGAATAATCATTGTTTTATGGAGGTTATCCTCTCCCTCAAGTCGTTATGACAACATAAAAGGAAGTAATGTTAAGATTTCGGCAAATGATTTTTCCCAAAGAGGCTACTCAGATTCAAGGGTTTTCATCGTGCATATGCTCAACCCACGAAGAGAGAGAGAAGATTTAAAAAAAGTAGGAGATGAGGGCTGAGCCCGAGGGAGGGGTGAAACGTGTCATCAGTCTAGAGTCTCTTCATGCCTACAAGCGATCTAAATCCAGTCCACCTTGAATTCCTTTCTTAACTCCTACTAATTTCCTTTGATGGTTAGCAGTTCAGATTCTTGTAGAGCAGGGGTCCTCAATCCCCCAGTCCATGGACTGGCACCAGTGCTTGGCCTGCCAGGAACCAAGTCGCGCAAGCAAGTGAAGCCCCATCCATGCATGCCTGGGATACAGGCAGTGCACGAGACCACCAGCACCCAATTCCACAGGAAAAAATTCTCTCCCTGAAACTGATCCGTGGCTCCCAAAAAGTGGGGGGGCCACTGTTGTAGACAGCTTAAGCTTGCAATAAATCTTTATATTCATTTCAACTGCCTGAATATCCTCATTTCCCTGGTGTTTTAACATGTATGTATATATGTATGTATGTATGTATGTATATATTGTTGGTAGATAACTTTCTGGAATGTTTGAACTCCTTTGACTTTTATCTCCCACCAATTTGCTTTGACTGTTAGTAGTTCTCCAAACTACTTCAAAGCGCCTGAAGGCAGGACAAGAAGCAACAGATGGAAACTAATCAAGGAGAGAAGCAACCTGGAACTAAGGAGAAATTTCCTGACAGTTAGAACAACTAACCAGTGGAACAACCTGCCTCCAGAAGCGGTGAATGCTCCAACACTGGAAGTTTTTAAGAAGACGCTGGACAGCCATTTGTCTGAAATGGTGTAGGGTTTCCTGCTTGAGCAGGGGGTTGGACTAGATGACCTTCAAGGTTCCTTCCAACATTATTATTATTATTATTATTATTATTATTATTATTATTATTATTATTATTATTATTATTATTGTTGTTGTTGTTGTTGTTGTTGTTGTTGTTGTTGTTGTTATTTCAGATTCTTTTAGAGAGCTTCAGCTTGCAATAAACCTTTATATCCATTTTAAACTGCCTGGACTTCCTGTTTTTCCTGCGTTGGAGAGAAAATGGCTCTTCCCCTCTGTCTTTTATTCCCACTTCCTTCTAAGACAACCCAAGTGACAATTATGAAGAGAGAATAGTAAGGCTGGAAGGGACCTTGGAGGTCTTCTAGTTCAATCTCTTGCTCAAGCAGGAGACCATTTACCACTCCGGACAAATGGCTGCCCAATTTCTTCTTGAAAACCTCCAGTGATGGAGCACCCACAACTTCTTGAGGCAAGGAGTTCCGCCGGTTAATTGTTTTCACTGTTAGAAAATTCCTCCTTAGTTCTAGGTTGTATTTTTTTTTGATGATGATGATGATGATGATTTTCCACCCGTTGTTTCTTATCTTGCCTTCAGGTGCTTTGGAGAATAGGTTGAAACCCCCCCGCACAGACTCTTCTTTGTGACATCCCCTCAAATATTGGAAGACTGCTAACCTATAACTCTACAATTATGAGTTGGGTGAAGTTCTGTAAGGGACAGAAGGAATGATTTTGAGAAAAAGGAAGAGGTCAATCCAGACAATAGTCAGAGGAAAGAAATCTCCAAAAGTTTAACTTGAGAAGACCCTCCCCAATTCTCACAAAGATAAAGGAGATTCAGACTTGCAAAATGCTGTTTCTACAACCTTGTCTAAAAGTAGTCTACCCTAAAAGGACTACCCTACACGTAGTCCTTGAATTAGGGCCTCGAGTTACAAGCCTGTCCATTTATGGTCATAGGACAGGGGTCTTCAAACTTGGCCCTTTTATGACTGGTGGACTTCAACTCCCAGAATTCCTCAGCCAGGCACACGTGGAGTTGAAGGAATTCTGGGAGTTGAAGTCCACCAGTCATAAAAGGGCCAAGTTTGAAGACCGCTGTCGTAAGATATAATGTTGGTAAAAAGGGGCTGGTCACATCTTCAACCTGATTGTACAACTTTTTTTTGGTGGCAGTTGTTAAGTGGACGTAGTGGTCATAAAGCAAACCCTGCAATCATTAAGTGAACAAATCGTTTGCTTTAAGTGCACTTTTGCCCAAAACTGGAAGTGTTGATTTTTGGCCAACCATTGTAAAATGCAGTCATGTAAGTGCGGGATGCTTCAGACAGTTGTAAAGACAGCCATGTTGCCGAACATCTGAAGTGTGTGTGTGTGTGTGTGTGTGCGTGTGTGTGTGTGTGTGTGTGGAGAGAGAGAGAGAGAGAGAGAGAGAGAGAGAGAGAGAGAGAGAGAGAGATTGTTGTAATTTTGGATCGTAAGTCCCCCTTCTCAGGTCGATCATAAATTCAAATGGTTACTAAGCAACCAGTCATAAATTGAGGACTATTTATATAGCGTCTCCTGAGATGCACACGAGGGACATTATTTATTTGACTATTTCTATCCCACCTTGATCGTTTTTACAAATAACTCAAGGTGGTGAATCTATCCAACACATCTTCCTCTTCCTACTTTTCCCACAGCAACAACAACCCTGCAAGGGGGGCTGGGCTGATAGAAATGACTGGCCCAAGGTGACCCAGCTGGCTTTCATGGCCAAAGCAGGATTTGAACTCATGGTCTCTTGATTTCTAGCCTGGCGGAGTGGGGGTGGGAAAGAATGAAAAAGACGCATCACAAGGCTTTTGTCCATGTCTTGTGAGGTTGCACACGTGCACAAAAGGGACGGAGTTTGCGTCGTAACACCGCTTAGGCCATTTTGATGGAAGTGCTGGATTCTGTGACTGCAGCTGCCTGTGGATTTAGAACAGTAATTAAATCTCGCCTTGGACACGTCAGAATCCCTAAGGAGCTGTACCTTCACAGCACTGTTTTTCAATATGATGTCAGCTCCCAGAATTCCCCAGCCAGCAGGAATCTGCTTTATTTCAACATTAACACAACAAAGGCATATGACCCAGGTGTATTCCTCAGCACAGTGCTAAAAGCAGGGGGGAATTGCTTCTTGCAATAATTCTCAAAACTAGCCTGGAGCCATGAAAGTTCTCCTTATAATTATAGCTGCAAAAAATTCCACTGGGTGAAGACATTTTCTTTGCACAGGTAACAGATCAAAATTTAATAAAACCACTTTGGGCAACATTTAAAGGCAAAAGATGTCCTCATTGGGGAGAAAGACCGTTTTGCGGAAATGCCAAGATGAAGGGGCTCTTGGCAAGATGCCCCCAAGGCACAGAGAAATGGAATAACAGAGTTGGAAGGGACCTTGGAGGTTGTCTAGTCCAACCCCCCTGCTCTAGCAGGAGATCCTATTGCCATTTCAGAAGAACGACTCTCCCAATCTCTTCTTAAAAACCTCCATTGATGGAACACCCATGATTTCTGGAGGAAACTTATTCTACTGATTGTTCCCATGGCCAGGAAGTTTCTCCTTAGTTCTAGGTTGCTTCTCTCCTTGATGAGTTTCCATCTGTTGCTTCTTGTTCTGCCTTCAGGTGCTTTGGAGAATAGCTTGAAACCCCACCACCACCACCCCTCTTCTTTGTGGCAGCCACTGAGATATTGGAACTCTCTAGCTACAGCAGGAATGTCCAACCTTGGCAACTTTAAGACTTTTGGACTTCAACTCCCAGAATTCCCTAGCCAGTAGATTTCCTGTGCAATCGTTATGAATACATGCCAGGGGCCAAGTGCCCAAATTTAGATCATGTGGCCATGGGGGATGCTGTAATGCAGGGGTCTTCAAACTTGGCAACTTGAAGACTTGTGGACTTCAACTCCCAGAATTCCTCAGGGCTGGCTGAGGAATTCTGGGAGTTGAAGTCCATAAGTCTTCAAGTTGCCAAGTTTGAAGACCCCTGCTGTAAAAGTGAAGATGGTAGAGGGCAGGAAAGCCTGGAGGAACGTTGTCCATGGACATGACTTCGCAACTAACAACAACAAGCTGTAACAGTTGTGAGAGCCAGCCATAAGTCACTTTTTTTCAGCACCATTGTAACTTCCAATAGTCACTAAAAGAATGGTTGTAAGTCAAGAAGAACTGCTACGTGTGAATGCCTCTCTAGGACATGGAAACTTCCTAATTTCTAAAAGAGGCACACGGCTTCTGAAAAAGCCCAATTTAAATCTGATACGTTTTTCAACCACTGCTGCTCCCTAAGTACCATTCTGAAACAGAATTCTTCAGCCACATTTATTTTTGAACAGTCTCGTTGTCTGGATCCAGTATAACCTGTGTTTTTTTTTAGCTTGGGAAGATGGCAGTTAGGGAGAGATGTGCTAAGAGATGAAAATAACGAACATCCGTGGCGTTAATAATGTAGTGAATTTTTTACTCTGTCTCTTCCTTCATTCGAACTTAGCTCATTCGTCTGAAGTAAATGCTGGAAGATTCAAGGACAGTGACAGGGTGAGGTTCTCCTCCCCCCCCATTATTCTTTCAAGCCTTAGCTAAACAGCGGAATGCACTTTCATTAAACAGAGTGGGCTGGAATTATTTTCTCCTACATTAATTCAAAACTTTTCAGAAGGGAAATGAATGGAAGATTCACAATAAGTTGTGGCTGAGAGCTCAGCTAAATCGTTTGGAAGGAGAGCAACAAATAATGCATGGGTTGGCCAAGCCCCCAGGCGGCACATAAATAGTAAAGTTGGAAGGGACGTTGGAGGCCATCTAGTCCAACCCCCTGCTCGGGCAGGAAACCCTATACCATTTTGGACAAATGGCTGTCCAGTCTCTTCTTAAAAACTTCCAGTGTTGGAGCATTCACAGCTTCTGGAGGCAGGTTGTTCCACTTTTTGATCTTTTTTTTCTTCCCTTTTTGATCTCAGGTACCATCCTTCCATTTCACCCCAAGGCCTAGAGAATGTCCACTCCAAGGAGGCCATGTTACGGTATTTGAATGCTGAACTGTGGAATTCTTGATGCTCTCTGAGCCTGGTGCTTTGCTTGCAGACATTTCATCACCAAACTAGGGAACATCATCAGCTGTGGTGCCCACAGATACTGCAGGGAGAACAGGCCTGTCAAGGCTTCTTGGTCTTGAAGAATCAACGTTGGGTTGATTCTTCTCAGATGGAGAACAACATGCCTTGCTGGCTGCGGAATTCTTGGAGTCGAAGCCTGGCCATCTTAAAAGTTGCCAAGGTTGACAACTATTGCTCTAACACAGGGGTAGGGAAACCTTGGCTCTTTTATGACTCGTGGACTTCAACTCTCAGAATTCCTGAGCCAGCAATTCTGGGAGTTGAAGTCCACGAGTCATAAAGGAGCCAAGGTTGCCTACCCCTGCTCTAGCATATACATAAACTTTTTTTTACAGTGAGCATTATCTCCTCATCAAACAAAACCTTTCAAAGTCACCTCCCTAAGTTATCCATTGTCAAGAAAATGCTTTTTTTTTTAAAAAAAGGAATGCTCACCTTGTTTTCCAGCCTTCCAATCAACTCTGCTAACCTGTTGATTTGCGCTTCCAAGCATTCCTCCTTGGTGTCTGAAGATGCTACAGAAAAAGAAATGCAATTGAAGAAGAAGAAATTCAACTTGCTTGCATGGCTGAGCTAGGCTAAACACACAGTGGAAAGGATCGAGAGGAGGGTAGAGCAGAAAAGGACGGTTTCGTGGTCATCAGAACATAAAAAGATAGAACATCAGAGAAAGGGACCTTAAGAGATCTTCTAGTCCAGCCCCCTGCTCAAGCAGGAGACCCTATACCATTTTTGGACGTTATTAATTTATACCTCTTTTTTTGGACTCGTCTGAGAACTGAGTACTTAAGTTTTCATCAGACTGGCCCACCCTCTAGAAAGAAAAAAAATTCTGTCATATAACATCCTCCGTAAACCGTCTTCTGTTTAAGAACTGTAACAGAGAGCAGTGCAACCTGTTCCCATAACAAAAGCTTCAGTGTGGAAAATATTTGAACGTTGGACCCAGTCACTTGCATCTCCAAATCTCCTGAATCATCCTCAAAGTGGTCCTTCACTTTACAAGGAGACGGTACCATTTCCTTTGACCCTAAATGCTCCCAGTCACTTGACATGGAGTATATTCTCTCTAACTAATGTATGCAACTCTTCCTTATGGTAGATGGTGGAGAGATGACCTCATTTGCAGATGGTATGGCTTCTTCCTTAAGGTAAAGGTAAAGGTTCCCCCGCACATGCGTGCTAGTCGTTTCCAACTCTAGGGGCTGGTGCTCATCTCCGTTTCAAAGCCAAAGAGCCAGCGCTTGTCCGAGGACGTCTCCGTGGTCATGTGGCCGGCATGACTAGACGCCAAAGGCGCACGGAACGCTGTTACCTTCCCACCGGAGCGGTCCCTATTTTTCTACTTGCATTTTTACGTGCTTTCGAACTGCTAGGTTGGCAGAATCTGGGACGAGCAACAGGCGCTCACTCTGTTATGCGGCACTCAGGATTCGACCCGCCGAACTGCCGACCTTCATGGCTTCTTCCTTATCTCTGCGTAAACGCTCTGCCAAACTCAAAAAAAACCCCAAAAACAACCTGCAGCCTTTCCCCCTACCCTTTTGAATGGTCCAGCTAAAAGTTTCGTCCTTGTTTGTTTTTCTTCCAGATACAATCGGCTCTTTCAATCGTACCTTAGAGAAAGGGTATCCAACCTTGGCAACTTTAAAGCTTGTGGACTTCAAGTCCCAGAATTCTCCAGCCAGCCATGGGTTCCCTCATGCCGGCAGGGGGAATTCTGGAAGTCAAAGTATATGGAAGAAGCCACCTTGGGGACGACTGAGGAGACTTGGACATGCGGGCGAATGGGTCCAATGCTCAAATATTTTCAACAATGAAGCTTTTTGATGGGAACAGATGGCACTGTGGGGGCTGGACTAGAAGACCTCCAATGCCCCTTCCAACTCTGTTCTGGAATATTCTATTCACCCCTGCCTTAGAGGATTTGGGGGCACTTTGTTATCTTTGTTGTTCTCCTTTAGTTTGGGTTTCCATTTGGTGGCTTTCAGAACTGGAGCCAGAACCAGACTCCAGGCCCAGCTGAAACAGAACAAAGGATGACCAACTCACTCTGTTGACGCAACAGGGAACCCTAACAGCCTTTTCAGCCATCGCATCAAAATACTTTTAGTTTTAGTTAGACCCCACGTCTAACCAATTCCAGGCAGCAGGGACCATATCAGGATGATGGGGCCTGGCAATCTGACCTCCTTTGTAAGGCCACACATTCCCCCCCCCCACACACACACCTAAGCAGCTTAATTTCCTTTTGAAAAGCAAGGAGTAAAAAAAAATGCACATTCACACAAGCAAACAATTGTCTGACCTACAGTGATCAATTCACCCTTTCTACTGGTATTATTTCGGCTAGAAGGGGCTTGTTCTCTTTATAAAATTCAAACTGGCCTGATTGCAAATGGTTTTTGTGACCCCTTTTCACTCATCAGAGAAAATAATAATAATATAATAATAATAATAATAATAATAATAATAATAATAATGATGATGATGATGATGATGATGATGATGATGATGTTGGAAGGAACAGTTGATTGATAACACTGTACCAGGAGATGCCAGAGTCAAAGAAAAAGAAGTGGGAAAAATTACGAAATACCACGACCTGGCCATCGAAACTGCGTGATTATGGATGAAACGTGTAACAGTAACACCCATTGTCATTGGGGCAAAAACTTTGCAAAATACATCAAGAAATTGCAGCTTCCTGCAATAACTCCAGCAAAGCTACAAAAAACTGCGCTACTTGGAACATCTTACATTTTAAGGAGACACCTGGTTGATACCTAGGATGCTGGCAGCAACCCGTGTCAACCATTAGTGCCAGTCAGTTTGAGTGTTCAGTTGCCTGAGGTTCATGTTTAATGAATAAAAGTTTAATAATAATAATAATAATAATAATAATGATGATAATAATAATAATAATAATAATAATAATAATAATAATAATAATAATAATAATAATAATAATAATAATAATAATAATAATAATAATAATAATAATAATAATAATAAAGTTGGAAGGAACCTTGAAGGTCATCTAGCCCAACCCCCTGCTCAGGCAGGAGACCCTAATACCATTTCGGACAAATGGCTGTCCAGTCTTTTCTTAAAAACTTCCAGTGTTGGAGCATTCACCGCTTCTGGAGGCAGGTTGTTCCATTGGTTAATTGTTCTAACTGTCAGGAAGTTTCTCCTTAGTTCTAGGTTGCTTCAAACTTCAAATACAGGTTCCCCTTGATCAAAGCTTTCTTTGATCTCCAACCTAGCCAGGTTCAACCCAGAAGACTTACCAGTCTGGAAACTTTTCCTGCGTTCTTTAGTCAGGATTCTGTTATTCGGAGAATAACTAGAGACGGGATTGTCATACCAGCTGTCCATGGCATTGTGGCCAGATTTACTGTGGATGTGTCTATATGGGAGAAGGATAGACAGATAACCAGATGGAAAAGGGGAGCGAACCTTTTATCTTTATTTCAGCTCGACAGTTTAAAAACCCTTCGCTCATTGCTAGCTCGGAAGCTCCTTAGAACTATAACAAAGTATTCCCTTTAAAAAGTTCAAAGACATGAAAAAAAGAATGAAAGAATAAAGTACAAATGGATTTAGAAATGTCATACAGCATATAGCTTTCTAATAGAGCTCAATTGGCTGTACATAATTGAGTTTATTATAACACCGTCAGACCAAGAATCAGAATGAAGCTTTCAGCTAAAAGTTGCCCCTTCTCCAACTTTGAGGTTCATGAGATGTATCAAACTAGAGCTAAATTCAACAGACAGGAACAAATTCTTACATCGCATAACAAATTGGCTCATCCGTTTATTTTAATTGTGTTCTTAGAAGCAGAAATTGCCATATAAAGTATTTTCTTCTACTTTTCCCCACTGCACTCTGGGGAGTTGAACAGAGGTGGGTTGGAGCACCCAAAGAGATCCCACTGATAACATTTTGAAAAAAATCCTCAAAAAACTCAGGCAAGGCTAGGCTCTCGCAGTTTTACTAAATTGATTAACAAAGCTGGCTACAGAAACCTGGCAATTGGACATTATATACTACTAAAATGGGGACGTGGTGGCTCAGTGGGTTAGGATGCTGAGCTTGTCGATCAGAAGGTCGGCAGTTTGGCGGGTCGAATCCCGAGTGCCGCGTAACAGAGTGAGCGCCTGTTACTCGTCCCAGCTTCTGCCAACCTAGCAGTTCGAAAGCACGTAAAAATGCAAGTAGAAAAATAGGGACCACTCCGGTGGGAAGGTAACAGCGTTCCGTGCGCCTTTGGCGTCTAGTCATGCTGGCCACATGACCATGGAGATGTCCTCGGACAAGCGCTGGCTCTTTGGCTTTGAAACGGAGATGAGCACCGGCCCCTAGAGTCGCAAACAACTAGCACGCATGTGCGGGAGAACCTTTACCTTTACTTTACCTTTATACTACTAAAGCTCTCCTGTCTGTTTGTAACCTTCAGCTGGTGAAATGGTGCATCATAGGGGAACAATTATTGAACCAAAATACTAATTTAAAGAACATGTTCAAAGTCCAGGATCCATTACTCCCTTAGGATTGAAATTCAGGGATCTTCTGACCAGTTGTATTGGCAAAGCTGTGGCCACTGCAGAACGGCCACTTTGCAGCACTTCTGCGGTATGCCACAGTCATGGGACTGTGACTTCCAACACTCCCTGCCAGCTTCTCCGAAGTAAGTCAATGGGGAAGACTGCGGGAAATCGGAATTTGTTCCACTGCTTTTTCACCCATCTGTGGTCATTCTGTTTATTTGTTTAGGTAAGGAAATCTTCTCTGAAATGATGGCTCAATGGCTCATGGGTCATCTAGTGTATTTTATGTTAAGGAGGGGATGCTTTGATCTTCGTGCTGGATGCCTTTTGAAGCACTGAGGAGGTTGCTACCTGATGTGAGAGAAGTGAGCCTTGTAATATTTTGCAAACCACCGCCCTCTTTCCTTGCTTGGGTCAAGTATGTTACACCCAATAGCACATCTGGAATGCCGACACCGCAAATGTTAGAGAAAGTTTTTTTTTTTAGATTCATGGGATCTCTTAGTTCTTTCTGGCACTGGACCTCTTGCATTTTAGAAAAAAAACCTGACTTCTAAAGACCAATGAGTCACTGAGAAGAGGTTTCTAGGTTAAATTTCCCTTCTTTGAGGTTAGAGTTAAAGGTCTGATTTTGGAGGGAATAATCTGATGCATCTCATGGACTTAAAAGGCCAATTTAGCTATTACAAAAACTTATCCCTGCTATTTTTAACAAGTTATATTCATGAAAGGTATACATGCCTACCCTTGTATCTAAATCCCAGGTATTCATGCCTAGTAGTACAGATAGTCCTCGACTTACCAGTGGCGTAGCGTGGGGGGTGCAGGGGGGGGCCGGCCGCACCAGGCGCAACATCTGGGGGGGCGTGCTTGCACTCGCAGCTCTCTGCCCCTGCCTGGCTCACTCACTCTCACTGCAGTGCTGGCTGTGCGAATCCGATCCGAGCCGCCGGGTCGCCGCCCACTGTGGAGGGGGGGGTGCCAGGCGTGCGGTGCGGTGCGGAGAGAGAGCGAGGGACTATCTGGGGGAGGGACAGTGCAGCGGCCGCCCAGCGCCCCATGGGTTAGGGGGCGCAAATTACTTGCCTTGCCCCGGGTGCTGACAACCCACGCTACGCCACTGCGACTTACAATGTTACAATGGCACTGAAAAAAGTGACTTATGACATTTTTCACACTTACAACCGTTGCAGCAGACTTGGCATTTAAAGGCAGCATATGTTAGGACATTCCTTCAACACATATACCAGGCCAAATACGTCACAGAGAACTTACTAGAGTGAATTCCAAGCCTTCCTTGGGATATCTGACCTTTTTTTTTTCTTTAATCCAGATTAACCACCCATAAAACAATATCTGTAGCTCAGGATTAAACTGTGGGGTCCCTGGTGCTGTCTGAGCTGGGGTTGTTTGCTTGCAGAAGTTTCATTATCTGACTAAGTAACATCCTCAGTGTTAGTGAGTGTGTAGCTTGCTCTCTGCTTATATGCAGGTAGTTCTCAACGTGCAACCACAACTAAGCCCAGCGTTTCTGTTGCTAAGTGAGACAGTTGTTAAGTGAGATTCGCCCCATTTTATGGTGTTTCCTGCCACAGTCTAGAGAAAAGTAGGACTGGGGGGGGAAAACATAATAGCAGTGTTCCAGTATTTGAGGGGATGCCACAAAGAAGGGGGGGGGGTGTCAGGGCTTTTTTTGTCATAGAACGCTCAGAACGGAGTCCCGGCACCTTTTTTGGATGGAACCTTGTAGGGTAGGCAAGGCAGGTTGCATGACATGTGTGAGTTCCGGCACCTTTTTCATTCACAAAAAAAGCACTGGGGGGGGGGGTCAACCTATTTCCCAAAGCACCACAAGGCAGGACAAAAAGCAATGGATGGAAACTGATCAAGGAGAGAAGCAACCTGGAATTAAGGAGAAAGTTCCTAAAAGTGAGGACAATTAACCAGTGGAACAGAAATTGCCTCCAGAAATCGTGGGCGTTCCATCACTGGAGGTTTTTAAAAAGAGACTGGACAAGTCACTTGTCTGAAGTGGTATTGGGTCTTTGGCTTGAGCGGGGGGGGGGGTTGGACTAGAAGACCTCCAAGGTCCCTTCCAGCTCCTATTCTGATTGCAGTTGTTCAGTGAATCACTGCAGTTGATAAGTTAGTAACCTGGTTGTTAAGTGAATCTGGCTTCCCCCTTGACTTTGCTTGTCAGGTGGTTGCAAAAGGGGACCACGTGATCCCGGGACACTGCGACCGTCATAAATATGAGCCAGTTGCCAAGCACCTGAATTTTGATCATGTGGTCATGGGGATGCTGCAACAATCATAAAGTGTGAAAACTGGTCATAAGTCACTTTTTTTTCAGTCCCATTATAACTTTGAATGGTTACTAAACAAACTGTTGTAAGTCGAGGGTTATCTGTACAGTAGCTTGCCCCGCCAGTCTTGATGGAAATGTGGTTTTCTCTTCGGTGGTTCTTAGACTAAATAGAACAGAAGAGAATAACTGACTCGGAAGGGACCTTGGAGGTCTTCTAGACCAGGGCTTTTCAACCTTCTCACCCGTTGTACCACTTTTAGGATAGGGCAACATCCGAGTACCACCAGTCGCCCAGCAAGGGGTCAAAAACTTGATGACCAAAAAAAAAAAGTACAGGTAGTCCTCGACTTACAACAGTTCGCTTAGTGACTGAAGTTACAATGGCACTGAAAAAAGTGCCCCCCAAGCCACAGCCGAGCAAGACACCTGCCTGCCCGCCCGGCGGCGCTCTTCCTCCTGTCTGAGGTTTTCATTGTTGTGAGCATTTCTGTTGAGGATTGGCAGCGGGGGTGGGGTGGGGGGAGTGTTCGGTTTTTATTCCCCCTCTCATCTGCTGGGTGGTTGCAGCAGGTTTTGGTCACTTCACATGACCCTGGGACACTGTGACTGTCATAAATATGAATCAGTTGCCAAGCATCTGAATGTAAATCACAAGACCCTGGAGATGCTGCAACATTCCAGCTGATCGGCGCTTCTTCTGGGCTCAGCAGAAGCGCCAGGATCACCGCTGAGCTCCAACTGGAGCCTGGCGCTGATCCTGGTGCTTCCGCTGAGCCCTGACAGCCCTGAAGAAGCACTGATCCTGGCGCTTCCGCTGAGCCCTGACAGCCCTGCAGCTCCAGCCGTCTCTCGCTCAGGCTTGTGCGGTGCTGACACCGGTTCAGCTCATTCCCCTCCCCCGCTACCACTTTTCTAGGATGGTCACATACCACCTTCTAGGTGCCAATGTACCACAGGTGGTACCCGTACCACTGGTTGAAAAGCCCTGGTCTAGTCCAACCCCCTGCACAGACAGAAGACCCTCTACCTGGGTCAGATACCAATCTCCAATAAACTGCACACTTACGAGCACTGATGCTGTTGCCTAGTTGGCTCATGAAACATCTGTAACCAGCTCAGAGAGCACCAAGGACTCCACATAGTGAGATGTAAAATTGAGATCCATATCCGTTGAGTAGGGCCACCTACGAATCTGTTTCACCAAGCTCCTTCTGCTCAACGTGACATAAAAACTGAGAACAGCTTAATATTTATTTATTTATTTATTTAGTTACTAACTAGCTACAATTTATATGCTATTCAACCCAGCAAGACCAACCAATCAATAATAGAAATCATAATAAATAATCACAAAATAAAACAACAGTGCCTTAGAGAATAGCCACAGTACCCACTTAGGAGGGTGGGTCCTTTTTTCACCACTGCCGCAACTGCAGACAATTGCTAAACGAAGCTGTCGCTAAACAAGGATCCACTTATATCACAATTCGTGCAATTTGAGCAATTATCTATTTAAATTATCTATTTAGTTCAGGGGTCTCCCACCTTGTTCAGCTTCTAAGATCTGTGGACTTCAACTCCCAGAATTCCCTAGCCAGCCCAGCCGCAAGTCTTAAAAGTCCCCAAGGTTGGACACTCCTGATCTAGTGCAAGGAACTTGACCATGATATGGTCTACTCACTGTGGGGACTTTCCATTTGTGCTAATAGCAACGGAAACGTATTCCATATACTGACACACTGTCTCCCCTCTTCCCAGTGGGAAGGGGAGGTGCCACATGCAAACGCTTCTCTCCAGGCTGAGTTAGCATCTCCCTTATTGGAAAACCAAAGCCACATTCTGATGCGTGCCCGCTTCCATTATCCAGACTTTGTCGAGAAGGCTATCCTGGCCTGGAGCCTGAATGGATGGCTTGGCGAACTGCGATCTGCTCAACCTGATACCGCCGCACAGAACTAATAACCTCCACCCTCCAAGGCGAGGAAGATTTGAAGCATCTTATCTTCCGGCGACGTGCCTTTTAAGTCAACTCTCATGAATATAGATTGGCTAAAGGCCGTTGCCGGCATCAAAAGCGACAGCGCCGCTCAAAATAGGAAGGAAGGAGCGAGGTGCCTTAGAAATTTCAATTTTCTTACTGGCGAGCTTCTCTTGACGGGGAGAGGAGAAGGTCAAACTTGGAAAGGGAAATGATTGAACATGAGTGGGGGGCAGATGGTTTCTCCACAACCGTCTCTCTCTCTCTCTCTCTCTCTCTCTCTCTCTCTCTCTCTCTCTCTCTCTCTCTCTCTCTCTCTCTCTCTCTCTCTCTCTCTCTCTCTCTCTCTCTCTCTCTCTCTCTCTCTCTCTCTGCCTTTTAACGATAATGTTTGGAGTTTAGTAACTATCGGATGCCTCAAAGGCTGGAAACTTCAAAACAGAGCTACAGCAGCAAAGCCTACGGCAGCCAATGCTTTTGATTCAAGGTGCTGCAGAGATGGCTTTCTTATATCCAAGCCAACAAGACAGCTGCCATTCCCTTCAGAATCGTCACGTCAGAATTGGAGGACAACCTGGGGGCTTGGTCGGGCATTTGCCCTGACCTGCTAAGTGCATTCAGAAAACTCACCGATCTGAGAGAGAGGTCCGGAGACCCCAGGCATGTGGGAAGGGCATGGAGGAGGAAAGCCCGCAGTTTGGTGAGCATAAGTCACCCGGCCCAGATGTGAGTGCTATGGGAAAGCAACATTCAAAGAGAGACCCTTTAATTAATTCAAGATAACTCTGGTTGGGGATTTACTGCTGCAGTTTCCGAGATCAGATGAGCAATTGAAATATGCTTTCCTCAAATCTGCGTCATTCTAGCTTCTTGGCTTGGCTTGGCCAGCCCGTTTCTTTGTTTATTAAGTTCACTGATGCCCATTTCACCTGGGCGGTTTACAATATCAAAAAGATAAAATTTTACAAAACCTAGGTACTACAGTATAGGAACTAAATAATTCAAACAATAAGCCCATAGCCCTAATTCAAAGATGGGGAAAGAGGGTGTAGGGTGAGCTGGGGGGGGAGGAGGAGGAGGTAGGCTCTGTTATTAGTCTGTCAACTGCTCCCAATGTGAAGACCCCACATTGGAGCCCCAAGCCAGCTCGTGGGGAAGGTCAGGAGAGTTAACAGAATAACAGAGCTGGAAGGAACCTTGGAGGTCTTCCAGTCCATCCCCCTGCTCTAGCAGGAGACCCTATACCATTTGAGACAACTGGCTGTCCAGTCTCTTCTTAAAAACTTCCACTGTTGGAGCATTCACAGCTTCTGGTGGCAAGTAGTTCCACTGGTTAATTGTTCTAACTGTCAGGAAGTTTCTCCTTAGTTCTAGGTTGCTTTTCTCCTTGGTTAATTTCCATCCGTTGCTTCTTGTCCTGCCTTCAGGTGCTTTGGAGAATAGCTTGACCCCTTCTTCTTTGTGGCAGCCCCTCAGATATTGGACCACTGTTATCATGTCCCCCCTAGTCCTTCTTTTCATGAAAGTAGACATACCCAGTTCCCGCAACCGTTCTTCATGTGTCTTAGTCTCCAGCCCTTTGCTGCTCTTCTCTGCATTCTGCACTCTTTCCCTGAGTCTCAACATCTTTTTTTTTTTATAATATGGTGACCAAAACCGGATGCTGTATTCTAAGAGTGGTCTTACTAAGGCTTTCTAAAAAAGTAGTAGCGTGATCTTGATTCTATCCCTCTGTTAATGCAACCTGGGATTACATTGACTTTTTGGGCTGCTGCCACAATATTTAAGGGACTGTCCACTTGGACGCCAAGATCCGGACCTCACTCTGGGGGACAAGATGTTCCGAAGGGCAGCAGAGAAGGCCCTTCTCCTGGACCCCACCAGCCAGAATACCCTGGCTGATGGGGCCCTCAGCATGCCTCCTCTGCTGGCACAGATGGCACAGGCCAATCCCAGTGGGATGAGACGGTCTCTTACCTGGACCCATGCCATGAAGGTTTTGGTGCTTTAAGTAGCCTGCTTAAGTTTCAGTAAGAGTGCGGATTAGGAACATCTAACCTTATAAGGGCTCTGCCCAGTGTACGAAGCGAGGATCTCCAGGTGATGCCAATCATTTCTAATGCGGGGGCAGCTGGTGACTTCAGAAGAGAAGTCCTCCTTGCACTGACCTCTTAGGACCCACCTCTGGGGAAGTCCAGAAATTCCCAGATTGGTTAGGACTAACCTTTTGAACCAAACTTTTGAGTGTGTGTTGGGGGGGGGCGGAGGTTGCAGGATCAAAACGAATCGGTTTTACCAATGAGTCCAAAAAATGCTTTCTAGGCCCCACAGATGAGGCATCCCACCTCAGTGTTAGTTATCAGATAAAGGGTGATTGGTTACAACCAAGGAGCAGAACTTCTCCTCCTGCATGCACACCCAAGGTGCTCAAGGGCAGATGACACTGTGGCTCAGGAGACCTTTGGGGAACTTCAGTTGGGACTGCATCAACTCTAGGCTGGCCAGAATTCTAGACCAGGGGTGTCAAACTCAATTTCATTGAGGGCCGCATCAGCATTGCGGTTGCCCTCAGGGGTCCGGGTGGGTATGGCCTGGGTGGGCGTGGCCTACTGGGTGGGCGTGGCTAGAGTGCATATGGCCTACTGGGTGGGCGTGGCCAGCTCTACATCATTTGCATCAAGGGGGGCCCGGGCAGGAGTGGGACAGATCTGAGGGTCTCTGGCAGAAGGAGGGTCTCTGGGCCAGGGCCAAGGTAGTGGGGGCCGTTCCCTCACTGTTTCCAGGATGGCCTCGTGGGCCGCATGAAACCACTTTGCGGGCCGGATCTGGCCCCTGGGCCTTGTGTTTGACATCTCTTTTCTAGACGATGCACCAGTATGGAGGACCACTCGGTGGCAGCTAGGTGTAAGAAAACAATATCTCTTGAGTGCCAACTAGGAGCTGTCCTAGGCATTATGCACTGGAATTTGCCATTGCTCTAATTATTCTGCTAGAAACTACTCAACATTTTCCAGGGTGCACACTGATCCTTCAGCAGATCCTAAAGATTGAAAACTGATCACCTGAGCTGGTGGGCCTCTAGGCCAGAGGTCTCGTGGCCCGGAGGGAAGGAGAGCAGCTTCCAAATTGGTGCAGGCGCACGCACACACGCAAAGAGGGCCACGTGCACCAGCACGGCACTAGCAGCCCCGTTCGTGCATGCGCCATGCGCTGGCACTATGCGCATGCATGAACAGCCACGCAACCACCACCACCCCTTGCAGCAGCTAGTGGCCCTGTTCATGCATGCACAAATGGGCCACGCACACCGGCCCGGCACTAGCGGCCCTGTTCATGTCCATGTGCAAATGGGGCCGCAGGCACTAGTGCACATGTGTGTGCGCACCAGCCAGCCATTTCCATGGCCTGCTGGCCAAGAGGCCTCAGTCCGGTCATGGGCTGCGGCCCATAGGTTGGGGACCCCTGTTCTAGGCAACCAGAATAACTGGCTTTCTTTTATTTAAACTTCTGAGTAACCATGCATATTAAAAGAGAGAGAGAGGAATAATTCATCCGCTTTTCAGCCTCTTGAGCAATTCCCTCTTTACCTCACCGGACCAGAGGGAGCAGAAGAAGTCCTTCATACGCAGTTATTTGTGATCTGCTCTTTATTTTCTTTAATTTAAATTAGATGACCGGGAGGTGGGGGAAGATGATTTGAATGAGGAAATCTCTTGATACCAGCTTCTGATCTCCTCCCCATTTCCATAGCAACTGGTTTTTAGGTTCCGGTCAAAACATTTGCTGCTTTATGCAGCTGTGAGGTATATAATTTTAATTTTATTTGCAAAATCCCAAAACAGCCTGTGCTTCCTAAAATCTCTTTTGGTTTTCTTGCCCCCCCCCCTCTCTCTCTCTTCAGCTCCTAGGAGGTGCAGTTTCCAACGTTTCCAGGGAGGAAACCTGAATCTTGAAGCTAGACCTCACCCTTTGTGTGAATTTGCATCTTCGTAGGGTTTGTTTAAAAAACGAAACAAAACAAAAAACACAACAACCTCTAATACTCTGGGAACAAACAAAATGGAAATACCCTGAACTCCTTTGTCTCGGGGCATCTCCCATCTTATGCCTCTTTTTCACAGAATCATAGGGC
This sequence comes from Vipera berus, assembly GCF_964194415.1. Lineage (NCBI taxonomy): Eukaryota > Metazoa > Chordata > Lepidosauria > Squamata > Viperidae > Vipera > Vipera berus. Next base: position 17,765,412 of record NC_138213.1, read on the forward strand.
TGGAAGGGACCTTGGAGATCTCCTAGTTCAACCTTCTACTCAAGCAGGAGACCCTATAGCAGGGGTAGGCAACCTTGGCTCTTTTATGACTCGTGGACTTCAACTCCCAGAATTCCTGAGCCAGCCGTGCTGAGGAGAAATGGAGAGGTTTCCAAACTGAGCCATGCTGGCTCTGGAATTCTGGGAGTTGAAGTCCACAAGTCGTAAAAGAGCCAAGGTGGCCTACCCCTGGCCTAGGCCGCTTTATGACTTGTTGACTTCAACTCCCAGAATTCCTAAGCCAGCCATGCTGAGGGGAAAGGGAGAGGTTTCCAAGCTGAGCCATGCTGGCTCCGGAATTCTGGGAGTTGAAGTCCACGAGTCGTAAAAGAGCCAAGGTGGCCTACCCCTGGCCTAGGCCTAGGCTGCTTTATGACTTGTGGACTTCAACTCCCAGAATCCCTGAGCCAGCCATGCTGAGGGGAAAGGGAGAGGTTTCCAAGCTGAGCCATGCTGGCTCCGGAATTCTGGGAGTTTTATTTATTTTATTTATTTTAATTCCATTTATATCCCGCCCTTCTCCGAAGACTCAGGGCGGCTTACAAGCTTAGCAGTAGTCCACGAGTCGTAAAAGAGCCAAGGTTGCCTACCCCTGGTCTATACCATTTCAGACAAGTGGCTGTCCAGTCTCTTCTTGAAAACCTCCAGTGATGGAGCAGCCACAACTTCTGGAGACAAGCTGTTCCACTTAACGTTCTCACTCTCAGGAAATCTCTCCTTAGTTCTAGGTTGCATTTCTCATTTTCAGCAACCCTCCCCAAAAGAAAGTCAAAATTTCTGATGAGACTGTTAGTCTACCACACCCCTCATGTGGTAGTTGAAGATAGAGCCTATCTCTGAGGAACACCAGTTCCTCAAGCATACTGTTAAATCATAAACTGCCTGGCATCCTAGACATTTGTTCATCCAGGCTAGTTAAAAACCCAGTGGCTTTTGCATATAGCACAAACTAAACTCACCTGGTGAATTGTAACCTTGGTTGGGATGAGAAGCGCAATGGATTGTACGAACCCAGCCCTTGGGTTAGATTGTGATCCAATGTTTGGTGCAAACTTTGAAAGCTGGGTCAATGAACTAACCAAGCAGAAAGCGATGTGCCAACTCAGCAAAACTACGTTGGAGCATTAAGACATATTCTAACAAGCCAAGCTTATTTAATTAACATATTCACATGCGGCCATTCTAAGCAGGTTGTTCCTAGATTGCATAAGCAAAGATTTGGATTCAGTTACTCCCTACAATGTCTCGTTGAAAGAAGCAGGGCCATTTCCTAGGATACTGCACGCCTCGCTGATTTCTATCCTGTTTTTTTCAGAGTGACTTTGATTTGAACCTCATCTGTACAGAAACGACCAGAACAATTCTGAAACTCAGCATTATAAAAAAGCAGCAGAATTGAATTTTAATACAATCTGGAAACAATGGATACAGATAGCAGACTATATTAAAGTTCTGTGCACCACATCTCCATATCTCTCAAGAACGGGAAAGCAAAAAAGGACTTTGTTTATTACAGAACAACAACGTCGTTGTTATTCTGTGACAAATAAAGTCCTTTTTTTGCTTTCCTGTTGTTGGGAGGGATCCTGGAGGTCTTCTAGTCCAACCCTCTTCAAGCATTTCAGATAAACAGCGGCCAATCTTTTCTTAAAAACCTCCAGTGGTGGAGCACCCACAACTTCCTGGAAGGAAACTCTTCTCTTGATGAATTGTTCTTAAGAGTCAGTAAATTCCTCCTTACTTCTAGGTTGAAAATCTCTGTTGTGATCTTCCACCTGCTATGTCTTCTTCTGCCCTCAGGCTTTGCAGAAGAGATTGACTTCCTCTTTGTAGCTGCCCCTTAGATTTGGAACACTACTATCATGTCATCCCTAGTCTTTCTTCTATCACAAGACTACACTGGTTAAAAGAAGTGTTGTATTCTGATTTTAAATAACGAATAGCTCCTTGGCAAATGAAAACATGACATTTTGAAGATGGGTTCGGCAATTGGTTTCCATATCAATTTCTCCCAGGTACTACAGAGTCACTCTGTGTTATTACGGGAAATACACCTAACGGTGTTACTTAACATTGTTTAGGGAGGGTGAAGGCTGTAGGAGGTATGGACTGGCAGTGTTAGAGCAATGGCTACAGAGGACAAGGCATTTTCTTGTGTTTGGGTGTGTATTTTGGAGTAATATCGAAAATTAAGGTTTTTCCCAAATCATGCTGTTCAGTTTTGACATAAGAGAGAACTTCTAAGTAGTAGATCTGGGCTGCAACAGAAGCAAGCTCTCCGTTGACAACAACCACTCAAGGACTCCTACTCCATGTGCCTTGACTTGACTGCAGTCTTCCAATACTTGAAGGGCTGCGACAAGGAAGAGGGGGGCAACTTATTCACCAAAGCACCTGAAGGCAGGACAAGAAGCAACGGATGGAAACCAGTCAAGGAGAGAAGCAGCCTGGAACTAAGGAGAAACTTCCTAACAGTGAGAACAATTAACCAGTGGACCGGCTTGCCTTCAGAAGTTGTGGGTGCCCCATCACTGGAGGTTTTTAAGAAGAGACCGGACAGCTATTTTTTAGAAATAGTATAGTCTCCTGTGAGAGCAGAGTGTTGGACTAGATGACCTCCAAGTTACTGACTCATAAATCTTACAACTCTGACTCAGCCAAGTTGACAATTCTGCTACAATTTCTGACCTTCAGACTCCAACTGATGACTTTTCTGTGTGATATTTTGATTTGGAACCTTTGTAAGCCAAAGTAGTTGAACTTTGAGGTGAACATGTCTTTGTAGTGAAGTTGCACCTGTTTGCAAGACTTGTGTAGAGGAGAGAGAGAGAGAGAGAGGGAGAGGGAGGGAGAGAGAGAGAGGGAGGGAGGGAGAGAGAGAGAGAGAAGAAGGGAGTAGGAGAGAAAGGGAGGGACAGAGAGAGAGGGAGAGAGAGAGAGAGAGAGGGAGGGAGAGAGAGGGAGGGAGAGAGAGAGAGGGAGAGAGAGAGGGAGAAAGAGAGAGGAAGGGAGAGGGTGAAGGAGAGTGAGAAGAATGGAGTAGGAGAGAGAGGGAGGGAGAGAGAGGGAGGGAGGGAGAGAGAGAGAGGAAGGGAGAAGGAGAGAGAGAGAGTAAGGGAGGGAGGGAGAGGGAGGGAGGGAGAGAGAGAGAGAAGAAGAGAGTAAGAGAGAGAGGGAGGGAGGGAGGGAGAGAGAGAGAGGAAGAGAGGGAGGGAGAGAGAGAAGAAGGAGAAGGAGAGAGAGAGAGAGAGAGAGAGAGAGAGAGAGAGAGAGAGAGAGAGAGAGAGAGAGAGAGAGAGAGAGAGAGAGAGAGAGAGAGAGAGAGAGAGAGAGAGAGCTTCGCATAGCTGTGCTTGTGCTTCATTTGGCACAGAACACTTTATTCTATCTTTATTCTAGCTTCTCCGGCTCTCCCTTTAATAGCTCTTCCATCCCTTCCCCAAAGCCATCTCGGCATTACTTTACAGAGTGCTTGTAAAGTTAAATTCTGCATTAAGGTAACATGTCAACATCAATATTTTAGAAGGCTAGAAACATCCTTCCTGATGAACACTCCCAAACCAAGAGAAAAAGAACAAAACTACTAACAGTTGCAAATCCAGCTAAAACCAAAGAAATCACTGTTGGTTTCAAAAAAAAGCAGGCACAGACATACACCTCTGTGTATTAACGATTCACCTGGGGAGGTGGTTAGCAGATTCAAATTCCTGGGTGTGCAGCTAACAAGTAGGCTAGCTTGGTCGCTCAACAGTGAGACACTGGTGAAGCGGGCAAAGCAGCACCTGCATTTTCCGCATCACATAAGTAAAGTACTCCTTCCTTCCCCTGTCCTTACCACTTTCTATAGAACCATGGTGGCGAACCTAGGGCACGGGTGCCACAGGTGGCACGCAGAGCCCTCTCTGCGGGCACACGTGCCGTCGCCCCAGTCCTAGGCCTTCAGCTGGGTTTTATAAAACCTTTTCGCTTTAGGCCTCTGCCACCGTCTGCAAAAAAAAAAAATGCCGATGTCCATTTTGCTCTATGAGTTCGTGGTGACCTAACCCTAAGTGGGATTTTCCTCCAGTGGGATTTTCCCATGTATTTTACCAGGAAACATAGATAGGGCAGCCTAGAAAGGTAAGTGCCCTCCTAACCATACCCAAGGACTCCGAGTTTGTTGGCGATGTCCATTTTGCTCTATGAGTTCGTGGTGACCTAACCCTAACCCTAAGTGGGATTTTCCTCCAGTGGGATTTTCCCATGTATTTTACCAGGAAACATAGATAGGGCAGCCTAGAAAGGTAAGTGCCCTCCTAACCATACCCAAGGACTCCGAGTTTGTTGGCGATGTCCATTTTGCTCTATGAGTTCGTGGTGACCTAACCCTAACCCTAAGTGGAATTTTCCGCCAATGGGATTTCCCCAGGTATTTTTCCAGGAAACATAGATAGGGCAACCTAGAAAATTAAGTGCCCTCCTAACCATACCCAAGGACTCCAAGTTTGTTGGCGATGTCCATTTTGCTCTATGAGTTCACGGTGACCTAACCCTAACCCTAAGTGGGATTTTCCTCCAATGGGATTTTCCCATGTATTTTACCAGGAACTAAGAACTAAGAAGAAATTTCCTCACTGTTAGAACAATTATCCAGTGTCTCTCGACATTGTGGGTGGTATATACATATAGATACACGACTGAATAATGTGCAACAGAGTGCTAGGCTGGCATGCATAACTGACAAGTGGGTGGGCCTGAGGGAGGGGCAAGGGACTCTCTGGCTTATGTTGGGCCTTGAAGAACAGTTGGAATTGTTGATGGTGTAACACCACCACTGCTGCAAGGCACCTTCTCTGCTCGAGTTGCTGGACTGGGTGGCCAAGCTCTTGTTGGTGTCTCTGAAGCTGTGGGTTAACCAGCCATCTTGCAATCTTGAGTCCAGGGAGTCTCAAGAGTTCATGGTCTCCTTGGCAACCGTGGACCAGTCTCAGGCGATGGAGATGAACTCCAGTCAGTTGCAGTTGGCTCCAGCCAGGATGGACAAAGAGGAGCAATGATCTCTGTGGTCCCATCACCTGTGAAGTACTTCAGGGCTCTGACGCTCTCCTATCTCCTGTTTTAACATCTCCATGAAACATCTGGGTAAGGTCAGCCGTGACTTTGGGGTGCAAGATCATCAGTTTGCTGATGAAAGTCAGCTGGACCTCTTAACCGTGAGTGGCCGAAGGAGACACAATCACTGTATTGAGCCAGCAGGAAAGGGGGGAGGGAGCATCTTTTTCTCCAACCAAACATTGCAGATGTTTCTACACCTTTTTCTACGGCCATAAAGCTCACCTACCTGCTTCCGTGAAACATGGAGGCCACCCAGATTTCAGGAAGAAGGATGAGGCGATCTCAAGATGCCATCTTATGAAGACCACAGGGAGCAAGAATTCGCCCTACACTTAACACACCAGATTCTACCAAAGAACAACAGCCTGCAGCAGCCACAACCTGTACCTAGGGCAGGGGGTCTTCAAACATGGCCCTTTTATGACTTGTGGACTTCAACTCCCAGAATTCCTCAGCCAGGCAAGCGTTTATGCCTGGGCAAAGCCTGGCCTGTCTGCCTTTTGCCTGGCACTGTGCCAAGTATGACGTAATGCTACATTCCAATGACATTGCCCCCAAAGGGGATGACATCACCCTTTTATGCCTGGGCAAAGCATCATAAGAACATAAGAAGCGATCAGAGCAGCTAACCTGTCATTATTGAGTCACATAATGTTCAGCCAGATGCATTCAGCAAGCTAGGTATGGGCAGAAATACAATATATACTACTAAAACTCTCTGTCTATAACCAGGTAAAAAAGTGCATTGATAGGCCACAATTTTTGAACCAAGGTACCTCAAATTTATTTATTTAAAAAGTTTATATAGCTGCCTACTCACTCACAGTGATTCTAGATCCGTGGTGGCAAACCTATGGGAGGGCTGCCAAAGGTGGCATGCAGAGCCCTCTCTGTGGGCAGACATGCCGTCACCCCAGTCCTAGGCCTTCAGCTGGCTTTTATAAAACCTTTTCGCTTTAGCCCTCCGCCGCCGTGTGCAAAAAAGAAAGGTTTAATCAATTTCAACTTCTCGCGCGAAAAAAAAAGATCTTGCAAAGTTGGAATTGATTGATTGAACTTTTTACTCCCACCCAGTCTGCCGTTACCACCGCAACCACACCCACCCAGTGGGCCACGCCCACCCAATGGGCCACACCCACCTGGCACCTGACGATACATAAGCGGGTTTTGGGTCACAGTTTGGGCACTCGGTCTCTAAATGTTTTGCCATCGTTGCTATAGAGGGATGATCGAGAGCATCCTGTCATATTGTATTAATGTTTGGTTTGGAAATACAGATAGTCCTCAACTTACAACATTTTGTTTAGTGACAATTCAAAGTTACCACAGCACTGAAAAACGTGACTGATGGCCGTTTTTCACAGTTACGACCTTTGCAGCATCCCCATGATCATGTGATCAAAATTCTGATGCTCGGCAACTGACACATAGTTATAACCGTTGCTGTGTCCTGAGGTTAAGTCCCTTTTGTGACTTTCTCACAAGCACAGTCAACGGGCATGCCAGGTTCACTTAACAGCCGGGTTACTAACTTAACAACTGCAGGCATTCACTTAACAACCATGTCAAGAAAGGACATCAAACGGGGCAAAAATCACTTAACAAATGTCTTAACAAACGGAAATTTTGAGCTAGAGGGCGATAGAATTATTACCGTATATACTTGAGTATAAGCCGAATTTTTCAGCCCACTTTTTGGGCTGAAAAATTCCACTTCGGCTTATACTCCAGTCAACAAAAAAACTTACCGAGGACTTGTGCGCGGCCGAGGCTTTGGTGCTTCCGGGATCGCGCGCACCTCTCCCAAGCCACCGCCGTCCGAAGACCTGCCGAAGTTTGGGGAGGTTTGGGGAGGTGCGCGCCTCCCCAAACCTCCCCAAACGTCGGCAGTTCTCCGGACCTCCGCGCCCTGCCTGCCTGCTTCTTTCCGCTGCGGAAAGAAGCAGGCAGGCAGGGCGCGGAAGTCCGGAGACCTGCCGACGTTTGGGGAGGTTTGGGGAGGTGCGCGCGCACCTCCCCAAACCTCCCCAAACTTCGGCAGGTCTCCGGACGGCGGCGGCTTGGGAGAGGTGCGCGCGATCCTGGAAGCACCGAAGCCTCGGCCGCGCGCAAGTCCTCGGTAAGCTCCGGGCGGTCACTTGCTTCGCGTCTCCTGAGGGAAGGGGGGGCGACTGGAGCGGGCGTGTTTCCTCGCCTGCTGGGCGCCGCGATTTGCCCGGGGAACGCGCGGGCCCCGAATGGCAGCATGGAACGAGGAAGCAGACAGCCAGGGCTTCCCCGAGAGCCGCGGCCACACAGGGTATTCCTGTGTATTCAGGCTTGCAAAATGGCGGATCGAGCCTCTGCTGGCGGCAGAGGCTTGCAGAGCGCGGATCGGCTTATACTCGAGTCAATAACTTTTTCCAGTTTTTGGGGGTGAAATTGGGGGTCTCGGCTTATACTCGAGTCGGCTTATACTCAAGTATATACGGTAGTTTATGGTTGTTAGCATGTGGATGTTTATGATTGTTCTTTGTTTTTATACCTTGTACTTAGCTCTGGGAAGTCGGGGGGGGAGGGGGGAATGGGGGGAGGGACAGGGAGGGTTAGGTAGGGGTGGGGGGAGGGGGGGATTGTTAAAGATAAAATGTACTGTAAAACTTTTCAATAAAAAAAAACACGGAAATTTTGGGCTCAATTTGAGGACTGCCCGTATTATGCTTCGGACAGAAAGGCAGTGCAAAGAGTGGTGAGGACGGCAGAAAAAATTATTGGTGGTTCACCTCCTTCTATCCAGGACCCGGCATATAAGCGATGCTTGAGTAGGGTCCGCAAGATTGTCTGGGAGGCTACATGTCCACTCCATGACCTGTTTTCCTTGTGACCTTCTGGGAGGAGGGGGCTTCGTGGTATCCAAAGTGGAATAACAAGATTCTGTAATACCTTTGTACCTTATGGTATCAGCCTTGTTAACGCTCAAGTTAACTTTTTTATCTGCTATGAATTAAGATGGACTGTGCTTGATATATATAAAATTTGGTATTTTTGGATGCTGCTGTGATTGTTGTTATTATTATAATCCTTGGGATGGTGATATTGTTGGTGGGTTTTGGGGACCGGTGTGTCGAAATTTCACTTTAATGTGTGCCTCTGTGTATACAGAAAAAGGACAATAAGGGTGATCTTATCTTATCTAGATGTCGTATGGAACGGTGTAAAGATCACAATCTCACCTGATCTGACTGGTTTGTTCGTCGATGGCATCCACAGCACTTTCCACTGAGCTGAGCAAGGACTGAATCTGATTGGCCGTCTCTTTCAGCAGGAAACGGGTCACAAACTGGTCCACATTTGTTCCTCGTTCGTAGACCTAGAGGAAGACAACACAACTCTCTTGAGAATGCTCCTTCAAGACAAAGACCATGCAACCTGCCTTACGATGCAGTGACTTGCAATCATCTGTTTAGCAACTGCTCGAAGGTAAAACAACTCTGAAAAAAATGACATGAACTGGACCTCACACTTACAACTGTCGCAGCTTTTCCATGATCACAATTTGAGCGCTTAGCAACCAGAATGTATTTATGAACAGTTGCAGCATCTTGAGATCACATGATCAGATGTTCTTGCTTTGACAATATATGAAGATGCAGCCAATTTCCCCTTAACTTTTGTGTTACTTTTAGAGTTAGAATTAGATGATCCTGGGGGAGGGGGGAGGAGGAGGAATGTTTATGGGAATTAATCAGACATAACAACATCGTAGTAGAGTTTTTTTCAAGGTTGTTTGAAACAAGAGATGATAAGAAATGGCGGGTTGGAGAACTGGAGGGAAGGTCTGCATTTCAAACCAATTGGAGAATGTGATTTATGACTGTTAATTAGAGGAAGGAATTGTGCTTTGATACTATGTGTTTAGGGGAGGAGAATTCAGATTTTGGCTTCGACCATGTACATGCCGATGCCATGCAACTTGAATAAAGATTCTTTAAGGTAAAAAATGCCTCGAAGTTCTTTGAAGAGTTTCATCTGTTGGAACCATGACAGGACCATTGGTTTGAAAGAGGGGTCAAAGAGGCCATCTAGGTCAAAACTGAACAGCCATTCTCAACAGAGGGGGAGGGATACGACATCGTCTATCTCCAGTCTACAACACAGTCCTTTCGGCAGTTCCAAGAAGGCTCCACACCCATTTGCATTGCTCAGGTGACCCTGAAGATGCAGATAAACCCCCAAGTGGCCTCAATGGCTCTCAGAAAGATTACTAATGACCAGATGACTACAAGGACTATAAATCCTTCCATTCCCCAACAATCCAGTCTGAGCTGAAGAAGCTGCTTGAATGGGAAGCGAAACGTCTTCAAAGAAAAAGACAGAAGTCCAGTTGCCTCTGAAAAAGCATCTTTGGGACATGTGATTCACTTAAGAGCTGCAGTGATTTACTTAACAACCATGGCAAGAAAGGTCATAAAATCAGGCACAACTCAGCCACCTTGCTTAGCAATGGAACTTATGGCCTCAATTGTAATCAGAAGTCAAGGACTTGCCTGAAATGAAGAGTCAAATCACCAGCCAAGCAGAAGGATGAGTGAGTACAAAAGATTATTTAGATTAATACACAGTTGGATAATTTATATTCTTTTTGTTATGAGAATCTTACTACAGCAGGGGTCTTCAAACTTGGCCCTTTTATGACTTGTGGACTTCAATCTCTCCTCATAATGAGCTATCTCATCCAAGCCAAAGGAAACAATCACTCTGAGAAATATATCTGGTCTAAGGTAAAGGTAAAGGTTCCCCCGTACGTGCGTGCTAGTCGTTTCCGACTCTAGGGGCCGGTGCTCATCTCCGTTTGAAAGCCGAAGAGCCAGCGCTTGTCCAAGGACGTCTCCGTGGTCATGTGGCCAGCATGACTAGATGCCCCACCGTAGTGGTCCCTATTTTTCTACTTGCATTTTTACATGCTTTCGAACTGCTAGGTTGGCAGAAGCTGGGACGAGTAACAGGCGCTCACACTGTTACGTGGTACTCGGGATTTGACCCGCCAAACTGCCGACCTTCTGATCGACAAGCTCAGCGTCCTAACCCACTGAGCCACCGCGTCCCATATCTGGTCTAGATGATGAAATATATATCCTGTTTATCCCTTCCTTATCCCCCTCCTTCCCCCATTACCCACAAATTCACATTTGCATTACAGCTGAAGATGCACTTCCCTTCCTTGCAGGATTCACTGTTCTTGCAGGATTCACTGAATTCTTGCAGGATTCACTGTTATCAGCTGATTACCGAATTCCATCCATCAGAATAGAATAGAATAGAATAGAATAGAATAGAATAGAATAGAATAGAATAGAATAGAATAGAATGATGATGAAAATGGAATGGAATAGAATAGAATATGGGATGGGATGGGATGGGATGGAATGGAATGGAATGGAATAGAATAGAATAGAACAGAATAGAATAGAATAAATATTGTAAAATTAGAATAGAATAGAATAGAATAGAATAGAATAGAATAGAATAGAATAGAATAGAATAGAATAGAATAGAATAGAATAGAATAGAATAGAATGGAATGGAATAGGACTATCTGTAATTATAATATCCTTAAATGAAGTGTCTATTCCAGGGGTAGGCAACCTTGGCTCTTTTATGACTCCTGGACTTCAACTCCCAGAATTCCTGAGCCAGCATTTGAAGTCCACGAGTCATAAAAGAGCCAGGTTTGACTACCCCTGGTCTATTCCAGTGCACTTTATCTCACTAGTTCTCAACCAGTGGCAGCTAGACCTTGGGTAGAACAAAGTTTAAATCACAAAAAGTTAAGTTTCTTCAGAATTTAAATTCGTTGATGAGAAGTATAATTGCTGTGAATGTACAAGTTACATTCTTGCAAAAAATGGAGGGTTTTTTCCCCCTCTAACAGGTTATGATCGTTGGCTGGAGCAATTAGTGGGACTTAAAATGCAAAAGTCTTGAAAGAAGACAAGTTAGAAAAGGAATCATAATGTGAACATGTCACCATGCATCCTTCTCTTGTTAAATATAACACAAGGAAAGGTTACTGTCACCGCATCCTTTTATAAAATGAGGAACCAAGGAAGAAAAGGTGATTATTTGGGCTGCAACATCAAGGAAAGCCAAGACATTTTTCTTTGAAAGCCAAAAGAAAGGCATTTAAGATCTCTCTCTCTCTCTCTCTCTCTCTCTCTCTCTCTCTCTCTCTCTCTCTCTCTCTCTCTCTCTCTCTCTCTCTCTCTCTCTCTCTCTCTCTCTCTCTCACACACACACACACACACACACACACACACACACACACACACAGAGTGGAGGTTGCAGAGAAAGAGCAAAGAACTATTTTTAATAACTAAGCTAAGAGATAATAAAAGTGCATTGGTATCAGTCATTATAATTTATTTGAACACATGCAAAAGCAATTTGAATAATCAAACTTCCACACACGTAAATTGCTCTGGGTTTATGAACAGAAGATTAACTAAGGTCTGTTCCTATGGTAACCAACGAAGGCAGCCACGTTCAGCTCAACCAAAGGGCAAGCTTCCACCTTTCTATTTAAAACAAAAGTGAGAAAGAAAGAAAGAAAGAAAGAAAGAAAGAAAGAAAGAAAGAAAGAAAGAAAGAAAGAAAGAAGAAAAGAAAAAGTTAGTTGAAGAAATTAATTGCACATCCTACTCCTTTAGGCCTTTCAACTAGATAAAAATGGAGTTTATTCTTCTGCCAGAAAAATTGTATTTTTATTCAGATAACATTACCTCTGGCTTTTGTTTTGGGAAAAAAACAGCCTACAGTTTCCAATTTATGGGAAACAACACTTTCACTTAATGTAGCTTGGTTCTGGCATCACATTTTAAGAAAAAGTAAGAAAAATTGGAAAAAAATGAAAGGAAATTTGAAGGACCAGACCAGAGGAAACCAAATTTAACACGGAAGACTGAGTAGGTTTAACCTCGAGAAATGATCATTGTGGAGGACATTGCCTGTTATATACTGAAGAGTTGTCAGTTGTCATCAAGAAGTGGTTTGACCACCCTCCATCAAGAGCCAAGGTTGCCTACCCCAGGAATGGACACTCCATATTTTGCGAGAATGTAATTTGTATGTTCACAGCAATTATACTTCTCATCAACAAATTTAAATTCTGAAGAATTTAAGTTTTTGTGACTTAGACTTTGTTCTACCTAAGGTCTAACTGCCACCAGTTGAGAACTAGTGGAACTATTCCAACTATGCATTGGAATAGACCAGGGGTAGGCCACCTTGGCTCTTTTATGACTCGTGGACTTCAACTCCCAGAATTCCTGAGCCAGCATGGCTCAGCTTGGAAACCTCTCCCTTTCCCCTCAGCATGGCTGGCTCAGGAATTCTGGGAGTTGAAGTCCACGAGTCATAAAAGAGCCAAGGTTGCCTACCCCTGGTTTATGCCAATGTGGCCATTTAAGCCATTTTAGATTATTCAATAAGAGATTTGTGTGTGTGTGTGTGTGTGTGTGTGTGTGTGTGTGTGTGTGTGTTAAAATACAACTTAGATATGTGAACTTATCCAGAGAATTATCTTTCTCCTTGCTAGCTATTTCAAGTCATAAACCGGACAGCAGTAGTTAAGCAGATCAGACACGCGGGCAGTAATTTAATTCAAAGGTTATTGCTTCATACAGCATTTGAAATCTTAAACTATTAGAAACAGTGAATGTTTCAAATCATTTTTTTTCCTTAGCCTTCCCACTGTTAAACATTTAGATTATGAGCTCTCAATTACAGTACATTACAGTACTTGCACTGTACTGGGGGTATTTATTTACCCAGAGAATTCTTTAGGAAACTCTTGCCAGGCAAGCAGTAACAGTAATAGAGTTGAAAGGGACTTGGAGGTCATCTAATCCAACCCCCTGCTATCACAGGAGACCTGTACTAATTCTGATAGATGGGTGTCCAGTCTCTTCTTAAAAACTTCCAGTGTTGGAGCATTCACAACTTCTGGTGGCAAGCTGTTCCACTGGTTAATTGTCCTCACTGTCAGGAAGTTTCTCCTTAGTTCCAGATTGCTTCTCTCCTTGACTAGTTTCCATCCGTTGCTTCTTGTCCTGCATTCAGGCGCTTTGGAGAATAGCTTGACTCCCTCTTCTTTGTGGCAACCCCTGAGATATTGGAACACTGCTATCATGTCACCTCTAGTCCTTCTTTTGATTTTAAGTAGACATACCCAGTTCCAGCAACTGTTCCTTATATGTTTTATCCTCCAATCCCCTGATCATCTTTTTTGCTCTTCTCTGCACTCCTTCTAGAGTCTCAACATCTTTTTTACATTGTGGTGACCAAAACTGGACGCCGTATTCCAAGTGTGATTCTATTCCTCTGTTGATGCAGCCTAGCACTGTGTTGGCTTTTTTGGCTGCTGCCCAATGTTACTTGTTGAATGATAGTTATCCCAGATTTTGACTTGCTCTAAAGTAGAGCCATACAGGACTGATTACAGGTCATCCGCAACTTACCACTCTTTGTTCACTGATTGTTCAAAGTTACAATGGCAGTGAAAAAAGTAAATTATAATTGGTTTTCACACTTGTAACTGTTGCAGCATCCCCAGGGTCACATGATCAAAGTTTGGATGCTTGGCAACTGGTTCATCTTTATGACGGTTGCCGTGTCCTGGGATCACGTGAACTCCTTTTGCGACCTTCTGACAAGCAAAGCCAAGGGGGGGAAGCCAGATTCGCTTTGCAACCATGTCACTAACTTAACAACTGCAGTGATTCACTCAACAACTGTGGCAAGAAAGGTTGTAAAATGGGGCAAAACTCACTTAACAACTGCCCTGCTTAGTAACATATATTCTGGGCTCCATTGTGGTCATAAAATGAGGAATACCTGTAAGCACTGTGATCCTCCTTAGCGATCATTTGAAGTTGTGACTGACCTACTTTTAGGTCAGTCCAATGGTTGCAGGGGGGGCACTCTGCAGTGACATTTTTATGATTTTTCCCCCCTGAAAATATTTTTGGCAAAATAAAACCTTAGAGAATGATGGATTTATTTAAGGACTTTAAATAACTAAGGAGAAATTTCCTGACAGCAAGAAAAATCAATCAGTGCAACAGCTTGCCTCCAGAAGTTGTGGATGCTCCATCACTGGAGACTTTCAAGAAGAGACTGGACAGCCATTTGTCCGAAATGGTATAGGGGGTTGGACTAGAAGACCTCCAAGGTCCCTTGCAGCCCTATGAATGATTCCAAACAAGAGTTTTGACCTCGCAATAGGAGCCCTTTCAGACAGTACTTGCACGCCACACCGCATTCGGTCACCTAAGGGAGAGAATTTCGGATGCAACACACGTTTTATCACTTGTACCACCTTGTTTGTTGGATATTTGTGCTATAAGATTATGCTGATTCAGAGAAACAGGCCTTTCCTTGGCTGTTTTTCCCCTAAATAAATATAACTAAGTATCCGTACAAAATAAGGACAGGAAATCCTCAACTTACAACAATTGAGCGCAGAATTTATGTTGCTAAGTGAGAAATTTGTTAAGCAAGTTTTGCCCCATTTTACAGCCTTTCTTGTTTCAGTTGTTAAGTGAATCACTGCAGCTGTTAAGTGAGTAACCTGGTTGTTAAATGAATCTGGCTTCCCCCATTGACTCTGCTTGTCAGAAGGTCGCCAAAGGGGATCACGGGACCCCAGGGACGCTCCGACCGTCAAAAATGTGAGTCAGTTGTGAAGGATCCGAATGTAAATCACATTACCCCGGGGATGCTGCAATGGTCATAAGTGTGAAAAATGGTTATAAGTCACTTTATTCAGTGCCACTGTAACTTTGAACAGTCACTAAGTGAACGATTGTAAGTCGAGGATTACCTGTATCGGTAGAGTCACTCAATTCTTTGAAGTTCCTTCTGCTTTAAATCAGTTTCAAACCTGGTATTTCTATCAATGTCATCACTTTGGAAAGCCCTCTAGAACAACTTTAAGACACATGGACTTCAACTCCCATAATTCCCCATCCCCAAAGATACATTTTTCTTCTAAGATTGATTTAGGACTCAGTTGATTCATATGTGATGTATATATTAACCGTTTCCCACTGTTCTGATTTTTTTCTTTGTCTGTTGCTTGTTTTTGTAGTCCTTATGTAATTCCTTTTTCTTGAATTATGCATTGTATCTTTTCAGTAAAATTGGTTAAAAATATAACAATTGTTTTCTCAAAAATCCAAATTATCTTATCTATCCCAAAGTTTATCTTTTGTCATTGGTTCATTTTTCCCCCCAGTTCTTTTTTCTTCTTCTTTAGCTTCTGGCTGCATATAGTATGCCTTGTCTATGTGTGTGTGTTTGTGTATATAGTTCATACAGCGTATAGTGTGTGTACCAGTTCAAAAACAACGCTGACAGCTGGCTTCAGAGTCTTCCCTGAATATTTCATACATTGGCAAATATTAATTTCATTTCTATCCCAGAGTTGTTAGCTAGGAACGGATCTTTATATCCAAAGCAGGGAATTGCTTTGAAATATTTGTAGCATCTTATACCAAATCAGGACGGACCGTAATAATATGTCTTGCAATCCGTACTGCACCTTTGGTTTCATTTTGAATTATCTTTTTTGACAGAAGCAAGGATTTAGCTGTGCTACAAAGAGAAGGATTCTGTCTTTAAAGCCACACTGAGGATAAACAAATCATTTGCTGAGAAAAAAAAAGGAAGAATGCTTTCTTTTGTCACCGGCAATTAAATATTTCTATAAAGATTTGATGAAGGTTAAAGTATATATGTTGCTGTTGCTGTTAGCTGTTCATGGACTTTTTTCCTCCACTGGGACTGAATACAAGGTGTTAAAGGTTTGTTTATAAATAAGGGAAGAAGAGGGGTTTTTTTGCTGTATTTTTAGAGCAAGTGATGTTATTCTGTTAAAACTAAAGGGAAGGAATATGAAACTCATTTATTTGATTAAGGTTAATGTATATATGTTACTATTTTGGGTAACTTTGAATGGACTTTTGCTGATTAGGATTCAGTGATAAGGCTTTGTCATTGATTGATTGATTTGTTGATTTACTGATTTGTTGATTTATTGCTGAGACATTAGATATGGGAAGAACAGATCTTTAGTTCACATATCAGAGAGGTTGATAGGTTATTAAAGTTGTTTGTAGTTGTGTTGATTGGAGGGGTAAGTCTTTAAACACAGAGACACACATATTCTATTTATATATATAAGCGGAGAAAGTTTGGCATCCAATTTTCCCCTCAAACTGTCTAAATTGATGGTGCAACCCTATATAGAGAACCGATAATTCAATCTTATTCTTTTGGATGCTCCACAAAGCACTGGTAACTTTTCAGGAATTTCCTTTCTGGATTTGAATTATTCCTCTCCCAGAGATCACAGTGAAATTTCTGCAAATATCTTCACTGGACATTCTTCTTTCAGTGACAGCTTCCCATCAAGGCGTAACTGTAAAATCCAGCTGTAGGGTTTTCAAAAAGCGCATAGGAGTTTTTAAATCTTCTTGGGAGAAAACTCTACTTTTTTTTTTTTTTTTGCTACCGGCAACTTTCCCTCATACATGAACTTCTTTGGGCTTTCTGCAGGACCTCTTTTTAGCAAGGACTCACATACGTGTTATTGAACGTAACAAAGCTATTCCTACATTGATGAGTCGATATAATGCAAGAGAGAAAATCTCGCCCTATTTTCTTCCCGAGGAAGTGAATTTAACTTGGAAGGTTTCTTGCTTCACAATGCAAGAAGAACAGTCTCTCACCTTCTCAAACAGTCAATATATGATCATAATAATTCAGGATTCTTTATTATATTTTCCTCTCTTTTTCAGCTTCATCCTCTCTCAACCTTGGATATATTACAATTGGTAAAATTCTTCATGCTTTAAATGTCACAGCACCGATTACATGGAACCTACATGTGAACAAGCTTAACTCTCTGGTATCACAATTTGTAGTGCTCTGTCCGTGGTCCTGAATCCTTACAACCCTGACTTATAACAGGGGTTTTCAAACTTGTCAACTTTAAGACTTGTGGACTTCAAATCCCAGAATTCCTCAGCTGGCGGTGAGTTGAAGTCCACAAGTCTTAAAGTTGACAAGTTTGAAGACCCCTGACTTATAACCATTCATCAAGTGACTCTTTGAAGTTACAAACAGCACCGAAGCAAGTGATGTAAGAGTATTACTCGAAACTATGGCCGTTGCAGCATCCCCGTGGTCACATGATCAAAATTAGGTTGCTCGGCAACTGGCGTGTGTTTACAATGGCTTCTAAAATCCAGGTTCCACTTTTTTTAATGGAAGATGGACACCTATCACGACTCAGATTCTCGCTAATTGCCAAGAGCAAGCAACTATTAATAGGATGCTGATTGGGCAGAAAATATGGACCAAACATAAATAATTTATTGGATTAAGAAATGTTTCCTTTCATGCAGAATTTGGCTGCTGATTGCTGATTAGTGTGAATTGGGGAACGTTCACCCAACTTCTCTTGAAGTGATTGCAAATCAGGTGTTATTTGAAAAGTTGGGTACCTGAAGAAACAGCTTTTTCCCCCAATTGTAATCAAGACTGATAATACCAAATTGATGGAGGAGGGAATACTCTGAAAGCTGCTATTGATGGAAGTACAAGAGGGTGATACAAAAAACACAAAAACAAAAAAAACCCAAGTCTGTTTTGGTGGAATGAAAGAAAGAAATACTTATTTGTTTCTCCTGAATTTGAGGGTCTAAATTACTTGGTTTTATTTCTGACAAGGCTCCAGATGCTGGCATTTTTCTATTTTGATGCCCGAATATGCAAGAGACACAGCAGTACAACTGCCAACTTCTACAATGACGTTGTTCAGCCTCATAGTCTGTTACAGCTACTTATGACAGCTGCGTAGCCATCAACTTCCAGTCTTCTCAGTGGTGACCATGCTGGCTATGGAATTCTTGGAATTTAAGTCCACACATCTG
Source organism: Vipera berus (assembly GCF_964194415.1). Lineage (NCBI taxonomy): Eukaryota > Metazoa > Chordata > Lepidosauria > Squamata > Viperidae > Vipera > Vipera berus. Next base: position 17,783,519 of record NC_138213.1, read on the forward strand.
GAGAACAACCAGATGGCAAAAAAATGCTGTAGACATGTAGACTGCCATAATCCCCAGAGGACATGACTTTTTACAACTTTGTCCTTTACTTCCCCTTTTGCTGTTTCGTTGTCTCTGTGCAAAGAAGTAACTGTGATGCCATTAACCCAAAATATTGATGCAGTTAGATAACATCTAAACCAGCGTTCCTCAATCTCAGCAACTTTAGGATATCTGGACTTCAACTCCCAGAACTGCCCAGCTAGCAAAAAGGGAACAGCCCTGACTCAGCCCATGATTTTGATCCATTAAACAGGAATTCCAGACTGACTATTTAGCAAGTGAAGAAGTTCCAGATCTTCCACTTGGAAGAACAAATTTCTTCTTTTCCTACCAGTTTCTTTCCCCACATTTGACCAAGAAGCTGGTGAATTTCACCCAGTCAGAATACCAGAATTGGAAGGGACTTTAGATGTCTTCTAGTCCAACCCCCCGCTCAAGCAAGAGACCCTATACCAGGGGTCTTCAAACTTTGCCCTTTTATGACTTGTGGACTTCAACTTCCAGAATTCCTCAAGTCCACAAGTCATAAAAGGGCCAAGTTTGAAGACCCCTGCTCTAGACTAAATCTTACCATCTTTGGTGCTCTTCTCTGCATTCTTTCTGGAACAGTTTCATATCACCCCCCAATCATTGCGCAACTCTGATCCAGCATTGAAAAAAACTAGGAAAAAAATCTATTTTCTCTCGTAAACACTGAATATCCTTCTATTGCAAAACATAAAACAATCTCTCTCTTTTTTTATTGAAAAGTTTTACAAAATTTAAAAAACATATATATTGAACCCCCCTCCCCATCACCCCTCCCCCCAGACTTCCCAAAGCAGAATACAGGGTATTGTGTATAACAATCTTATACAAACATATGCTAAATATCTATTAAAACATTAACAAACCTTCCACTCTTTAACTCCCTTATAACAAAACTATAATAACTATAATAACACATCTTTTTAATTACTAAAAATTATTCATAAGCTATTTGAAACTTTTTAGTCCCATATTTATTTTGAATATAATCAATCCATCTTCTCCATTCCAAAATGTATTTTTTTTGCGATTGCTCTTTCAAATATGCTGAAACTTTTGCCATTTCAGCCATGTCCATTACTTTAAATGTCCATTGTTCTATCGTAGGTAAATCTTCTTTCTTCCAATATTGCACCACCAGAAGTCTGGCTGCCATTATTAAATGTAACATCAATTTGGTTTCTATAGCAGAACAGTCCAAGATAATACCCAGTAAAAATAACTGTGGAGTAAATCTTATCTTTTTCCAAAACATATCATAACTTTCTTATTATACTTCTTCGGTATTGTTTACAATTGTATTTTTAATGATGGCTACAGCAGATGTTTTAATTGCCTGCGTATTTTATCAGATTATGGGATCCTCTGATTTGGTGGTTTAGAAATGGAAAGAATATATTAAATATCTGCGGGGGCTGTACAGACTGAGTCATAGTTTATGAAGAACATTAAAAATCAGAGGGATGTGACTATATTAAACCCCATTAATTTTAGTAGGGTATATAGGTGGAGAAATCTGCAGTTATGGGTGTCTATGGAGGGGATCCAAAAATCAAGATGGCCACCCCCATGCAATCAAAATGCAAATGCAACACAAAAGGGCAGGAATGCAATATTGCAGGCTGACTCTGCCCAGTGCCGGGTGTATGATTTTGACTGGCTGAAGGTTGACTCAGCTTTCCATCCTCCCAAGGTCAGTAAAATGAGGACCCAGATTGTTTGGGTGGGGGGGAATATGCTGACTCTGTAAATTGCTTAAAGAGTCCTATAAAGCTTTTCAACCAATGGTATGGGTACTACCTGGCAGGTGGTACGTGACCATCCTAGAAAAGTGGTAGCGGGGGAGAGGAATGAGCTGAACCAGTGGCAGCAACGCACAAGCCTGAGCGAGAGACGGCTGGAGCTTCAGGGCTGTCAGGGTTCAGTGGAAGCGCCAGGATCAGCGCCAGGCTCCAGCTGGCAACTGATTCATATTTATGATGGTCACAGTGTCCCAGGGTCATGTGAAGTGACCAACTTCGAACAGTCACTAAGCAAACTGTTGTAAGTCGAGGACTACCTGTACTTCATTACTTTTTTCCTTTTTTTTTTGGTCAAGTTTTTGACACCTTGATAGGCAACTGGTGGTACACTCGGATGTTGCCATATCCTAAAAGTGGTACAGTGGGTGAAAAGGTTGAAAATCCCTGCTATAAAGCACTAGGCAGTAGCATATAAGTCTAACTGCTATTACTATTTTTGGTTACCATTTTCCTTTTTTTAAAAAAAAAAATCCTTCTCCCCAAATGTATCCCTTGTTTGGATTAACTCAGTGTGTAATGAAATATTAAGAAATGCTATATATATTATCTAAGGATTATGCTAAACCAGTAGGCATGTTTTGTTTCCCTAGATGTTGCCAAGCTTTTGAACAATTCCCGTCTGTATAATCAGGATGGAAAGAATTGTGTTAAACCATGTCTGATGGTATGTGTTTTCATAGCTATAATTCTAATTCTGTCATTAGATGCTTTATATACCGTGAGCTTGTTGTGCAAAGAGCGGATCATTAAGATGGTAATCAGTAAAAATGTCTCAGCCTAAATTCTTATTAACAGATTTGTCAACCAGATTTCGGGAGATTTAATGAAATCTGCTCTGATTAATTCTAGTTATTCAGAAAAGCAGAAACTAAATCAGGCTAAAATATGCTGCAGGCTACAGTAAATTATCATTAATCAATTAAGCTATTATAAACCAGAAAAATAAAAAAACAACGTATTTTATATTTTAGCTTTCTGCCGATTGATACTATCCAGATATTTTGGATCAGGGATTCTCAACTTTGGAAACTTTAAGATGTGTGAACTTCAACTCCCAGAATTCCTCAGCCAGCCAAAACATACATGTCCAAGGGCCCTCAAATACACCTTTTTTCCCCCTCCAGCATGAACAATTGACACCAAACCGTCTTTAAAATCTGCTGGGGTGTCCAATAAACAGGAAAAACTATATTTAGATGAACAACTCATCTTAAGATAGAATGAAATAACAGAGTTAGAAGGGACCTTGGAGATCATCTAGTCCAACCCTGTGCTCAGGCAGGAAACCCTACACCATTTCAGACAAATGGCTGTCCAGTCTCTTCTTAAAAATTTCCAGTGTTGGAGCATTCACAACTTCTGGAGGCAGGTAGTTCCACTGGTTAATTGTTCTAACTGTCAGATAGCCAGAGAAATTCTGGTGAGAGAGAAATTCCCTGAGGATGGGCTCCAGCACAAGTCTGAAGGCTCGGAAGACTAAACCTCTGATCCTGGTGACGGACCCAGATTGGATCCTGCAACATTACCCATGCATATAGGTAGTCCTCAGTTTACAACAGTTCACTTAGGGACTGTTCAAAATTACAGCGGCACTGAAAAAAAAAACTTATGACCATTTTTCACACTTACAACCATTGCAGTGTCCCCAGGATCATGGGATTTACATTCAAATGCTTGACAATTGACTCACATTTATGACGGTCACAATGTCCCGGGGTCATCGATCCCCTTTTGTGACCTTCTGACAAGCAAAGTCAATGGGGGAAGCCAGATTCACTTAACAACCATGTTACTAACTTAAAAACTTTGGTGATTCACTTAACAAACGTGGAAAGAACAGTCATAAAGTGGGGCAAAACTCACTTAAAAAATTTCTCACTTAGCAAGATAAATTTTAGGTTCAATTGTGGCCATAAATTGAGGACTATCTGTATTTGCCTTCATTAGTAAGAGAAATATTTAACATTTCCAAAATATGACACACTGATTTATTAATGTAGGCTATGCCAACTTCTGTTCTAAAATACTTGTCAATTATTATTATCTTCACAATACATTCCAGCTGTCTATAAATAAATTTAGGTCTAAGAATCTTCACAAACATGTAATCTCTTTCTGAACTCCAGGAGACATCTTAAGAGGTGAAGAAATAATTCCATTCATAATCTATTTATATCCTTTGGATTAGGAGCACCACATTTTTATCTAACTGATAAAAATGGGAGGGAAATCTGTATCTCAACATGTTCCCCAAAATTAATCCGCACAATATCCAAAAGCTTTTCCAGCATGTAACGAAAACACAGCTGCAAAATCCAGATCCTCACATTGCATTTCCAACCTACCAATTAAACAGTCTGATATTATTTGCAGTTTGTCACCTTTTAGGGAGAAGAGATTGAGCAGAATACGTTATTATTAGCCATACATCTTCCAGTGCCAAAGCTGTGGTCAAAATTTTAGCACTGAGATCTAATAAATCAACTGATGGCTTATATTTTCAAGTCAATCTTTGCTAGACTTAATATTTTTTAAGAAAGCAAAATGGAATAATTCCATTTAAAAATGGTTCATTATATACCTCCTGTACCTGGGTTCAACGTGGACTAGAATTAGGGGGTCCTTCGTGCTCTCTGAGCTGGCTTGTTTTCTTGCAGTGCTCTGTGGATGCACTGATGATGTTACCTAGTTTGGGTAATGAAATGTCTCCAAGAAAACAGCCAGGCTCAGAGAGCACCAAGGACCCCACAGTCCTCCCTCCCTCCCTCCCTCCCTCCCCCCTCCCTTCCTTCCTTCCTTCCTTCCTTCCTTCCTTCCTTCCTTCCTTCCTTCCTGCCTGCCTGCCTGCCTGCCTGCCTGCCTGCCTGCCTGCCTGCCTGCCTTCCTTCCTTCCTTCCTTCCTTCCTTCCTTCCTTCCTTCCTTCCCTGATGACGTTACTTAGTTTGGGCAATGAAACGTCTGCAAGAAAACAGCCCAGCTCAGAGAGCACCAAGGACCCCACAGTCCTCCTCCTCCTCCCTCCCCTTCCTTCCTTCCTTCCTTCCTTCCTTCCTTCCTTCCTTCCTTCCTTCCTTCCTTCCTTCCTTCCCTGATGACGTTACTTAGTTTGGGCAATGAAATGTCTGCAAGAAAACAGCCCAGCTCAGAGAGCACCAAGGACCCCACAGTCCTCCTCCTCCTCCCTCCCCTTCCTCCCTCCCCTTCCTCCCTCTCCTTCCTTCCTTCCTTCCTTCCTTCCTTCCTTCCTTCCTTCCTTCCTTCCCTGATGACGTTACTTAGTTTGGGCAATGAAATGTCTGCAAGAAAACAGCCCAGCTCAGAGAGCACCAAGGACCCCACAGTCCTCCTCCTCCTCCCTCCCCTTCCTCCCTCCCCTTCCTTCCTCCCTCCCTTCCTTCCTTCCTTCCTTCCTTCCTTCCTTCCTTCCTTCCTTCCTTCCTTCCTTCCTTCCTTCCTTCCTTCCTTCCTTCCTTCCCTGATGACGTTACTTAGTTTGGGCAATGAAATGTCTGCAAGAAAACAGCCCAGCTCAGAGAGCACCAAGGACCCCACAGTCCTCCTCCTCCTCCCTCCCCTTCCTCCCTCCCCTTCCTCCCTCTCCTTCCTTCCTTCCTTCCCTGATGACGTTACTTAGTTTGGGCAATGAAATGTCTGCAAGAAAACAGCCCAGCTCAGAGAGCACCAAGGACCCCACAGTCCTCCTCCTCCTCCCTCCCCTTCCTCCCTCCCCTTCCTTCCTCCCTCCCTTCCTTCCTTCCTTCCTTCCTTCCTTCCTTCCTTCCTTCCTTCCTTCCTTCCTTCCCTGATGACGTTACTTAGTTTGGGCAATGAAATGTCTGCAAGAAAACAGCCCAGCTCAGAGAGCACCAAGGACCCCACAGTCCTCCTCCTCCTCCCTCCCCTTCCTCCCTCCCCTTCCTTCCTTCCTTCCTTCCTTCCTTCCTTCCTTCCTTCCTTCCTTCCTTCCTTCCTTCCTTCCTTCCTTCCTTCCTTCCTTCCTTCCCTGATGATGATGTTACCTAGTTTGGGTAATGAAATGTCTGCAAGAAAACAGCCCGGCTCAGAGAGCACCAAGGACCCCTCATTTCAACCCTGAGCTACAAATATTCTCCTTTATATATACTAGAATTAATGTATTTATATTAATGACAGTAGTGTGACTGATTTAATCTTTTGATCTTAACAATTTCTTAAAAATGATTCTGTTGAAAAAAATCATCAGATTGCTCATCAGAAGGGTTTTGTGCAGCACTAGGGAACTAAATCTAATAATGGAGTATAATATCAAATCCAGCTCACTTTCCTTGCATTCTGAGCAACGAGCCTTCAAATCTACCCCAAGTTGAACTGAAGCTGGCAAATCTTAGCTTTTATTTACAGGCCCTGGGGGGGGGGGTTGTCCACGCTGAGTTTCTTTTTCTGCTGCAGGAATTCAAAGAAAATACGCCTGGAAGCAACAACCTTAAAAAACAAACAAGCCCCAAAGTAACAATAACAAAAGAATAAGTTGGAGTCTAATCAGAAAGGGAAGGGTTAATTAATTTAATCCATTGGATGTTGAGGACGCTCAACTCCAAAAAGATTCTGGGCAGCTTACAAAATTTTTTAAAGCCGCCCCCAACGTAAAAACGGTCATCGCCTGGACAAAACCACTTCAGTAACAGTAAAAAGAAAGATTCACAGGTTGACTTACCAACGTTCCTTTAGTGACTGTTTGAAGTTACAACGGCCGTGAAAAAAGTGGGGAATGCTGCAGTGGTCATAAGTGTGAAAAACGGTCATCGGTCCCTTTTTTTTCAGTGCCGCTGTAACTTTGAACGGTCATTAAACAAACTGTTGTAAGTCAAGGACTTGCCTGTAGCGCTTACAAATTCATACCAGGTGTTTCTGTTCGAATAGGTTTATTCTAGTCTACTAGAGAAGAGTAGTTGTCTGTGTAGGAAGGGAATCTCCACACACACACACACACACACACACACACACACACACACACCCCACACCACACTCTAGTCACAAACTCAACACCCCACTCTCCTTTCCTTTCAGGTGCCAAAGTACCTTGTCTCTCTTATTTGTACTGCAGGTGTCTTTTAGGCTAATTAATGCACATCCCCTATAATAGGAGTCTGCAATTCTGCACTGGGGACTTTTTCACAACTTATGCAAATCCGGGTGACTCACTGCGGTTTGCTCAGCGAAATGGCCCCTTGGATCCTCTCCAACGGCTGGCATTCTTGGGCGAGATTTCCCCTACAATCAGCTCCCGTATTTCAAGCAGCAGGCAAACTCGGAGGAGTTTCGAGAGCATCTCAGGCAAGGCAGGTGGGAGGAGGTGGCCACAAAACACTCACGGGCCAGAGGGAGAACTGCTGAGGTGACTTTTTGCTAGGCCTTTCGGGATGCTGCTGACTATTCAGACTTTGATTTCCCCCACCCTGAGCTCAGTTTCCCCCTCAAAAAAACCCCCCACGCTGGTGCTCGCCTTCCTAGAATGCTTGAGAAGCCTACAAGGGGTCTAGGGACTCTGTGGAAATTGAGATGAGCCTACTGCTACAGGTTGATGGACGCCATCTTGCTCATCTTTATTTTCACACAGTCAACTCAGGGAAGAATAGAATTGTACAGAGACTAAGGGAGGTCCCTGTGCAAAGTTTATGCATAAAACCGCCATTTTGATACTCCTGTGCTATGAAATAGCAAGACATCCTTTGAGTATGCAGGAACCTTCCTTAACTCCCTTTCCCTTTTCCTTTCACTTCCCCCCCTCTCCCTCTCCTTCTTTCCTTCCTTCCTTCCTTCCTTCCTTCCTTCCTTCCTTCCTTCCTTCCCCTTCTCCCTCTCCCTCTTCTTCCTTCCTTCCTTCCTTCCCTTCTTCCCTTCTTCCTTTCTTCCTCCTTCCCTCCCTCCTCTTTATTGGCATGTATAGAAAAATAGCAAAACAATAGAAATTGATGGACTCAGAGTGCAAACTTTGCAAGGTCACTTCGGCAGATATCCTCCCTCGTATCCAAGTTCCCATTTTAAATTTGGCAGAAGGATCTCTCCCCCAGAATCACACCTGCAGAAAATGGTCTAGATATTCTTGACAAGAACAGGACAGATTGCAATTTGAGAGAAGCTAAGAGGAATGTGAGTTTCTGGACTACCTTTTCTGAACGTTTACTTCCTTACTACATGTAGTTCTGTGCTCAGTTACCCCTAATAAATATTTGCGTGCTGATATGGACCAGAAGGCTCACCATCATCGTCCATGCCCTTGTAACCTCCCACTTAGATTACTGCAACACACTCTACATGGATTTGCCCTTGAAGAGCATTGAGAAACTTCAGCTGATCCAAGATGCGGCTGCACAGGTAATAAAGGGTGCTGGCTACATGGCAGCAAATTGTAAACCCTTACTCCATGATCTTCTGGCTGCCAGTGTGTTTTTTTGGGTGCAATTCAAGGTGTTGGTTGCCACCCTTAAAGCCCTATGTGGCTTGGGACCAGGCTATCTGGAGGAACTGTTTTTCTCCAAGAGTCTCTACTTCGATGGAATAGATTGGGCACGCTGCAGATCCTGTCACAAAAGAGTGTAACCTGAACTCAAAGGTGCTTTTTCGCGAGGCAACTGGACTTTCCTTTTTCTCTTTGAAGACATTTCAAAGAAGAGCTGAAGAAGCTTCTTGGATGAGAAGCAGAACATCTTCAAAGAGAAAAAAAGCAAGTCCAGTTGCCTTTAGGACAACCGTGACCTGGTTGACGGAGAAGCTCCATAGACACCTAACTCTAACCCTTTGGAGATTAGAGTGTCCCCCCCACACACACACCTACCCACTCCGTTGGCCTTTTGCAAGGCTCTAAAAACCTGGCTGTGTTTCTCAGACTGGAGATTGGAATATTTTAAGGACCCTGTTTCCTGGCTTTACTATTACTTAATTAATTATCTCGGCTGCTATTTATACTAATTTATTTTGTGGGTGTTTGTATTGTTTTAATGGTTTTTTTTAATTGTTTAAACTGTTTTATAATTTTGGATTTTTAAGGAACCCAGAGTTACTTGGTTGAGCTGGGTGGCTATGGCCATCGAATAAATCAAGAAATTTCATTTACGTATTAAATGCATTGCACAGAAACATTCAGGGAAGGACATCATCCATAGTATGAATTGGTGCCTCTCCACTAATTCTGGGGGAAATCAGACCAGTTTGTTTAAAAAGACAGAATAGATAAAGGGATCTTAGAGGTCTTTTAGTCCAATCCTCTGCTGAAGCCTATATGTTCCAACGAATGGCTTTCCATTTTTTTCTTGAAAATCTCCAATGACGGAACACCCACAGCTTCTAGAAGCATGCTATTCCACTGATCAATTGTTCACATTATCAGGGGATTTCGCCTTAATTCTAGTTTGGATCTGTCTTTGATAAATTTCCATCCATTGCTTCTTGTCCTGCCTTTTGGTGCTTTGGAGAATAGCTTGACTCCCTCTTCTTTGTGGCAGCCCCTGAGATATTGGAAGACTGCTATCATGTCACCCCTCACCCTTCTCTTCATTAAACTAGACATACCCAGTTCCTGCAACCGCTATTCATATGTTTTAGCCTCCAAACCCTTTATCATTTTTATTGCTATTCTCTGCACACTTTCCAGAGTCTCAACATTCTTTTTGTATCGTGGTGACCAGAATTCGAAGCAATATTCCAAGTGTATGAGGTGCGTGAAGATTTGAACGCTCAATGGGATGAAATATGAAATGAATCTACTCTACGTTGACAGCTTTAGAATTGAAATGGAAAGGAACTGGATATTTTCAGCCAGAAGAAATGCTGCTTTACTGGGAGATGAAAACAAAAGAGAATGATGTTGCTTTCACAGTATGGGAAAAAATATAATAAAAGCAACGAGTGTACTTAGGCATAATGGAGTCAGTGATAGACTAATTTCAATTAGACTTTCACAGGCAATTGTTTAATATGATTACCAAAGTTTATGCACTGAGCACTGATGCGGAAGAGGTTTTTTTTTATCAATTTCAATCTGTAACTGACCAAGGAAGATGTGCTGTTTTGTGGCTGGGGAGTGGATTGCCATAGTTGGAAATTGTAAAGTGGAAAATGTCCGTGGCCTTTGAAGAGAAATGAAGCTATTGGCAGAAGGATGCTAATGGACAGACAGGATCCAATTAAAGGAAGGCCAACTGAAGATGGAAAGATCAGGTTGAAATTCAGTACAGTAAAGATCTCAAGAAACCTTAGAAGCTATATCCTATTTACAAGAACTCCAGTGCTAGAAGATCAGCACTCCGACAATTACCAGGTTGGAAAACTATAAGAATTGATGGGATATTTACAGAAACATGGCAAGCAACCAAAGGAGAATGAATAAAGATTCTGTCCAAACCATGTCAGCAAATCTTGAGTGGCCAACAAGCTGATGTACACATCAATACCAAAAAAAGAGGACTCAACTGAATGAGGAAACTCAGAAAATACTCTTTTGCATGCTCTTGAAAAGACTAACTTATTAGAAATTACAGCCAGTGCTGGAAAGGGAGAAGCCAGATGATCAGCTGGTTGTAGAAAAGGCTGAGGAACGTGAGATGTTATTACTGATCCCTGCTGGATAATTGAGAAAGCCAAAGCATATTAAAAAGGATTTTTTCTTTTTCTTTTTACAACCCTAAAATCCCTTTATTTGGAGTGGAGTCAGGACAACGGAGTGGACTGAGCATTTACTGGCTGGATGCCCTTCCTGTCACCTATGTGGAGTTCACAGCAGATATTATTCTCTTTGTACCCTGTTACTCAGAAGTCCCCCCGCCTCTGGCCTTTTGTGCTGCTGGTCCTGTTCAACAAGGGCTCCAAAGTCACATTATAGGATTTGAAGTTCTGTTAACACTTTTTTGTATTGAATTTTTTTTATTTATTTTTATTTTTGGGACTTATATGCCGCCCTATCTCCCGAAGGACTCAGGGCGGCTAACAACAATAAAAAACAACAATACAAAAATTAAAAAAAGAATTAAATAACAGCCCCAAAATAAATTAACTACACAGTTAAAAAATTAAAAATTAAAACATATTTGAAAACCCATCATCAATCCAGGTCAGCCTGATGGAAGAAAAAAGTTTTGAGGTCGCGGCGAAAGGACCACTATTGAGCTTTTCCTCCAAGAGTTCACACGCACATTTAATTCTCTCAGCAACGTTCCTTTGATATAGGTTGGGTTGAGATAATGACTTGTCCAAAGCTACCCAATAAATCCCATGGACAAGTACAGTCTTGAAATTTTTTGGGGGGGAAGGGGCTCTTATTATTGTCCAACTGTCCAAATGTGGTCCTTCAAAGGTTTCTCCTGTGCTCATTAAGACTCAAAGTGTCTCACCCACTTTAGGGCTGAAAGAATTTCCTGCTCAGACTTTCAAATCTGCACAGGGGATTCAACCCCCCCCCACACCCCCACTTCTGCTTTGAATAGAAGAACTGTTTGTAAGGCCCTCTAAATTCTCACAAGTTCTTTCTTTTCAGCAGCAGAAGAGAGTATTTGTAGCCCAGAGTTAGAACTGTGGGGTGTCTTCATTCACACTGATGATGTTACCTAGTTGGGTAATGAAACGTCTGCAATAAACGACAGAGCCCCGAGGACTGTACAGTCCTTTTTTTAATTATTATTTCTAACGGTTGGTTCAGAGCTCATAAAAGTACCAACGAGGTACTCAGAAGGCCCTGGATCTAAGATCTGAGTTCAGGTTCTCATTTTTAACCTGTTTCCCTTTTGCTCACCGTCTGTAGGAGGACGTGTAACCAGGTAAGACTCAAACTGCAAGAAACCATTTTGTCTAAAAGGTCTCTCTTCCATGTTTAAAATTATAAACAGCCTCTTTGAATTTTACCTCTCTGGGTGACTGTCCATATGCTGGGGTGAGAAAGTGAATACATTTTCAGTGTTACAAAGAATTTTAAAGATTCATATTCAATGGAAACCAGAACTTTTATTGCTGGGACTAATGGTGTCATGCGTGAAAGAGCAGATTCACCTGTGAGGGTCCAACCCAAACCTTAAACCTTAACCCAATTTATTGCTAAAAGCCTATGCACAGGATCTTTCTCAACTATTGCTTGACACCTACTCAGAGCTAGATAACAGTCCATGATGGTCAAGAAGGGTTGTGAATGAATGAATGAATGAACCTTTATTGTCAAAGTACAACCATGTATACATTGAGATTGGCTGAGCCTCCCTTCGTGCCCCCCCCGCCACAACTCACAGTGACAATAAACCCATCATCTTGTTACATCATGTGCTAATTGCACAACACACTGGCCTCGCAAGTCAATCATACATAGTTATTTCCCATTCAGGAGCCTGACAGCCCATGGATGGAAGCTGTTCTTCAGCCTGTTGGCATGGCTGGCTATACTCCTGTATCTCCTACCCGACGGTAGGAGGGTAAAGAGGTACCGACCAGGGTGTGAGTCGTCCCTGAGAATTTTCCTCACTCTTCCAAGGCAGCGGGCCCTGGCGAGGTCATCCAGTGGTGTCTGGGGACAGCCAACGATGTTTTATGCTGTGCTCACCACCCTCTGGAATATCTTCCTATCCGCGGCTGTCAGGCCAGCATACCAAACTGCAATACAGCGCGAGAGGACGCTCTCTATAGTAGACCGGTAAAAGAAGGTCATTAGCCATTGCACTTAGTTCTTTGTGGCTTCGTAATGATTCTAGGTTGATTCCTCCTTTCACTCTGCCCCCAGATTCCTCCATCCTTTCAACAGGCAGCTGTTGAAACAGGGAAGGCTTCCTGGAAGTCAGCTAGTACTTTTGCGGAGAGAAGATAAAACATGGTGCTCAACCTCGCAAGCATCACTGCATTTGACGGACAAACACGTGCTAATTTGCAACTGTCTTGACTGGAAAAAAAAATCACCACAGCTTCCAATGAGGTGGTGACATCTGAGGAAGGGAAGGCTGTCATCTTGTTAGCATTTCAGAAATAATACTCCAATATCTACAACAGATGCCACAAATGAACTGAATATGCTCTCCCTAAATGGGCATTCTTAAAAAAAAAATTCCTTCACACATAATCAGCAGCCCACTGATGGGAAGACAATTAAATAGTCAATAAAAAAAGAGACATCGACATAAGAAAGCGGTTTTGTCTCTTTGCAAAGAAACGAGCAAATTGAAGCGAATATGACAGAAGCTTGACCTTGAAGGGAGACGGTGTATTGACTCAGCAAGAAAATCTTTGGGCCCTGTACGTCTTTTCTTTTGAACAGTGTGGGCAGTTGATCTTTTTGGCAGGTTTCAGGCAATAGAAAGATTATTTTGAGATGTAAGAACAGATACTCCATTTTTTTAAAAAAGGAAGTTCACCCCCACGTTTCAAATGTTCACTTCAGAAGGTCTCTAAGTTCTGAATTTGGATCTTGTCCGACACAAAGTTGTGTGTCTTAACTTGAAACTGATTTTATGAAAAATATAAGGGCAACTTGATGATGATGATGATGATGATGATGATGATGATAATAATAATAATAATAATAATAATAATAATAATAATAATAATAATAATAATAATAATAATACAACTGCACTACTCGGAACATCTTACATTTTAAGGAGGTACCTGGTTGATACCTAGGATGCTGGCAGCAACCCGTGTCAACCATCAGCGCCAGTCAATAAAAGACATAATAATAATAATAATAATAATAATAATAATAATAATAATAATAATAATAATAATAATAATAATAATAGAGTTGGAAGGGACCTCGGAGGTCCTTTAGTCCAACTCCCTGCTCAGGCAGGAAACCCTACACCATTTCAGACAATTGGCTGTCCAGTCTCTTCTTAAAAACTTCCAGTGTTGGAGCATTCACAGCTTCTGGAGGCAGGTTGTTCCACTGATTAATTGATCTAACTGTCGGGAAGTTTCTCCTTAGTTCTAGGTTGCTTCTCTCCTTGATTAGTTTCCATGCATTGCTTCTTGTTCTGCCTTCAGGTACTTTGGAGAATAGCTTGACTCCCTCTTTTTTGTGGCAGCCCCTGAGATACTGGAATATTGCTATCATGTCACCCCTTGTCCTTATCTTCATTAAACTAGACATTCCCAGTTCCAGCAACCATTCTTTATATGTTTGAGCATCCAGACCCCTGATCAGCTTTGTTGCTCTTCTCTGTACTCTTTCTAGAGTCTCAAGATCTTTTTTATATGGTGGTGACCAACACTGGATGCAGTATTCCAAGTGTGGCCTTACCAAGGCATTGTAAAGTGGTATTAACACTTCACGTGATCTTGATTCTATCCCTCTGTTAACGCAGCCTAGCATTGTGTTGGCATTTCTGGTAGCTGCAGCACACTGCGGGCTCATATTTAAGTGATTGTCCACTAGGAGATCCATCTAAATGTTTTTACACCTCCTTTTAGATTGTTTAGATTCCCTAAATCAGATTCTCTAGACTTTTGTTTTTATATATACTTTTATATATACTTTTTGCTTTTTAAAAATTATTGTTAATTATAGATGTACGTTTTATGTTTTTAATTGACTCTACCTACTCTCCTTATGGGTTATGAGCACAAACATTTGATTTGATGGGAATATAAAATAAATCTAACCTAGTTTCAGTAGGAGCTAAAATGTCAGTGGATGGAACTGCATTTGTTATCCCTTAAAAGTCGGCAAGTTTGAGAAACACTGATCTACACAATATCTTAAACTGCAAAGATGCATGCATTTGGAAAAGAGTCAGCCAATTTGGAATTTCTATTGCAAAATGGTCATCAAAAATTCTGTTGAAGTGACTATTTCTTTTAAGGGAACATCAGAGTACATGAAAAGTTTAGAGAGTTGCATACTGGATTCACTATACACGGGACAGAATGCTATCTGGATTCCCAGGATGTCAGACCCTTGGCAAATATATTGCTTAACATGCTTTCAGGTCTGCCATTCTGTTGGGAGGGGGGAGGATGTTAATTTCTTTCCAGGGTTTGCTTTTCTATTGGGAGGGGGGATTTGGTCTTCTGATGGGGAGTGGGAAAGGCTCTGTCTTTCCTCCGGTTTGTTCTTTACCCCTTTGATGCCTCAGGGTGCGGCCATGGGTCATCTGTGTTATCTCCACTCTGCTCCGATGGGAGGAGAATGTCAAGAAATGAATTTTGGAGGACTGCGCCTGGGAACTCCGCTTATCACCTCGGCTCCCATAGCAACTTTGCACCTGGAGAACTGGATGAAATTAAACTGGACATTTGGCCGTTGGGGATGGGGTTTGCATGGGATGCTTTAATGTAAGGTTTCGTGCGGGAAAACATTAGATCTTGCTTTGCTTCCTTGCTATCACTGCCTCTCAATAAAAGTTCCTTTTGAGACGACGCCTGTTTCAAGAGTTCTGCTTTCTTGGGAGGATTAGTTGAGGTGGGACCTTACACAGGAAGGGTGGGCTGCATTTCAGAGGAGGGAAAGACAGCAAAGTGAGAGAAAGAGGGCGAAGATAGTCATCCAGGTCCTGGTTGTTTCAAAAGTGCAACTGGATTTTTTTTCCTTGAGGAAAAAGAAGAGGAGCTAAAAAGAAGAAGAGGAAGGATAATTAAAAAAAGAAGAGGAGGAGGAGCTAAAAAGAAGAAGAATTAAAAGAGGAAGAAGAAGAAGAAGAAGAAGAGGAGGAGGAGGAGGAGGAGGAGAAGGAGGAAGAGAAGGAGATAAAAAGAAGAGGAAGGATAATTAAAAGAGGAAGTAGAGGAGAAGGAAGAGGAGGAGGAAGAAGAGGAGGAGCTAAAAAGAAGAATTAAAAGAGGAAGGAGAAGAGGAGGAGAAGGAGGAAGAGAAGGAGATAAGAAGAAGAGGAAGGATAATTAAAAGAGGAAGAAGAGGAGGAGGAAGAAGAGGAGGAGATAAAAAGAATTAAAAGAGGAAGAAGAAGAGGAAGGAGAAGAGGAGGAGGAGAAGGAGGAAGAGAAGGAGATAAAAAGAAGAGGAAGGATAATTAAAAGAGGAAGAAGAGGAGGAGGAAGAAGAGGAGGAGATAAAAAGAAGAAGAGGAGGAAGAGGAAGGAGGAGGAGGAGGAAGAGGAGAAACATCTTCTTCTTCCTCCTCAAGAAAAAAACAGTCCAGCTGCCTTTTGAAAAAGCACCTTTGCGGTAACCACCCAGTTAGTTAACAACGGCAATTCATCTAATCCAACTTTCCCAACCTGGCACTCTCCAGATGGGATACGTTGGCACCTTTTCAAATTGCCAGAGGTGCTGGAAGGGTCACCATCCTGTCTCCATAGTGGCATCCCTGTGGGCAGCCCATTAGGAAGAGCATTATCCTTCCCTGAAGTTGCTCTGCAAGAACTGATAACCAGTAGCAGACTGGTTATCTCTGAATACAAAGTCTTGATTTTTCCATCCTGATTAAAGTGTGTTTCTCCCATCGTCTCCTTTTCTATCATTCTCTTCCTCCTTTACCTTGTCCTCTTTTTTTTGAAAAACAGAAATCCCTCCTGCCAGAAAGCTTTTGCGGTAGGCATGGCTGATTCATCGTCCATCAGCTTCCGAACCAGCTATGCGGAAGAGATAAGCTGGGTCACAGAAAGACCAAGAGCAAAGGCCTGCTTTTAATGCCAGACAGGACCTAAAGAGGAGGTCGCAGTTGTGCTCAAATGCTTAAGGTGATGGAAGAACTGGTAGCAGCTTTTATTTATTCAGGTTAATATTTATGAATATTTCTGGCAGGTGACCCGACAATCTTTGCTCCTGAAATATGCATGAGCAAGGTCCTTCTGCTTAGAATTGCTGTGGTCCGGAAAGCCTGCATCCAGCAATTATGAACAGCAAATAGAAGGCAGCATTGCTGCAATCACTAAAATATAAAATTTAGTGCGTTTTCACACAACATCTGCCACTGAAAGTTGGAATGGTGTTTATAGGCCTTGCAGCTGCTCTCCTTCCTAAACCTTCCATTTGGTCATTTGCGTTCTTTATTTAAAAACCCTTCTACAGTAAATTTAGTTTCACAGTTCACCCTTTAAGATGGCTTTAATTGGACTATAACTTGCCATTAGCTTTAGAAAATCCCTTCCCTTTTTTCCTTCCTTCCTTCCTTCCTTCCTTCCTTCCTTCCTTCCTTCCTTCCTTCCTTCCTTCCTTCCTTCCTTCCTTTCCTTTCCTTTCCTTTCCTTTCCTTTCCTTTCCTTTCCCTTCCCTTCCATTTCCTTGTCACTGTTGCCTCCTAGCAACTGCCTGGACAAGTCCCTGAAGTTTTCTGCACATTGCTTTAGTCTTTGATATCCACAACCAGTCAAGAGTTGTTAGGTTGCTGTCAAATGAAAGGCAGTCAATTACTGCCATCTTCGAAGCTGCCTATCAAACGTGATTGTGACGGCTGCAGTGCAGCAGTTTCACTGAGTTCCTAAGTGTACAACATCCATCCTGACAGTTGTTGATCCATGTCTCCCAACATTCCTCACCGTTAGCCATTCTGCCTGGAATTGCTAGAATTTAGTTCAGCAACATCTGGAGGGTGCCCACACTACAAATCTACATACTACCAGATGTTTCTGAAATAATGATCTGATTTGGAAAGACTATTTTGTGCCCAGGTCTTAATTCTCAAAAATATTATGAATCAAACATTATTTCTCTGAATCATCTATCAACAAATAGGCAAAAGATAAAACTAAAAAGTAATTACAATTTTAAGCCTGGTTTAAGGTCAAGATGAGAACTGGCTAAGGCACCAGATTGGGAGACTGCAGAATTTTAGTCCTTCATTAGGCACAAAGGGTTGTCCAGTCCCTTCTTTAAAAGCCTCCATTGTTGGAGGGCCTATAACTTCTGGAGGCGATGCAAACTTTGCAGGGGTTTACAGGAAATATCAAGCAGCCACTGTCCTTTGTGGCACAGCCTCAGCTTCTCCCATTCCGCTCAGCAGCACATTTGCCACAGCTCAATGGAGAACTGGTGCAGCAGAGAAGGTTACGCTGGTTTAACAGCAAACACACGGCATTCTCAAATGGAGCCCATGTGTAAATAAAATAAAATAAAATAAAATAAAACCTGCTTTCTAAAAGAGTTGGGTGTGAAAAGGAGTTATTTTAGAGTTTGCTCAGCAGATCTAGTGGAGGTGGGAGAGAACGTACAAAAGAGAAACTAAGAGTAATTGAAGATGGTTTTATTGCTGAGGTAATTCCAGGAGAAAGCTGCAGCAAGAAGCAGAGAACTTTAGCAAGGCATGCTCTTAACAATCCTTGCAAAGGAACAGGCAACCTCCAGGTGTGGTCCAAGCAACAGGGCAAAATGCCGAGGAATGAAAGTAAATATACACGACCCACGTGTAGAATCTTTCGGGGATGCAATCTGAGTTGGTCATACGGACCAAAGGTTTATTCTCCCAGGCTTTCAGGCTCGTGCTGAAGCCCAACTTCAGGGAATTGCTTTGTCTCTGGAATATGCACACTGGGCTGTTCTATGCTTTGTATTTATAAGGTTCCGGGTTGTATGCAGCTTTTAATTGTTGATTAGGGTGTTAATGGTGTTAATTAAGCCAACACCCTAATCAGCAACTAAAAGCCACACATTAGGAGCTACACAAATACAATGTGTAGAACAGCCCAGCACAGGTATTCTGGAGAGAGAGAGAGAGAGTTCCCTGAGGACGGGCCTGAGGCCTGAAAGCTTGAAGGAATAAGAGAAGAGGACATGTCTATGGAGATGCTCAGTCATCCAGGTCATAGTTATCCCAAAGGTGCTTTTTCAGGAAGCAACTGGACTTCCTTGTTTTTCTTTGAAGACGTTTCTACTTCTCATCCAAGAAGCTTCTTCAGCTCTGACTGGATGGCGGGGAATGGAAAGATTTATACTCCTGCAGACAGCTGTTCATTTGCATTGTTTTAGCGAGTGGTTAAAGTCCACATTTTGGACAGAGAGGACCTCTGGTTTGAAAGAGGGGTCAAAGAGGCCATCTGTGTCAAAACTGGACAGCCATTCTCAACAGAGGGGGAGGGATACGACATCGTCTATCTCCAGTCTACAACACAGTCCTTTCAGCAGTTCCAAGAAGGCTCCACACCCATTTGCATTGCTCAGGTGACCCTGAAGATGCAGATAAACCCCCAAGTGCCTTCAATGGCTCTCAGAAAGATTACTAATGACCAGATGACTGCAAGGACTATAAATCCTTCCATTCCCCAACAATCCAGTCTGAGCTGAAGAAGCTTCTTGGATGGGAAGCGAAACGTCTTCAAAGAAAAAGAAAGAAGTCCAGTTGCCTCTGAAAAAGCGTCTTTGGGACATGTGATTCACTTAAGAGCTGCAGTGATTTACTTAACAACCATGGCAAGAAAGGTCATAAAATCAGGCACAACTCAGCCACCTTGCTTAGCAATGGAACTTATGGCCTCTATCTCCAGTCTACAACAGTCCTTTCAACACTTCCAAGAAGGCTCCACACCCACCTGCATTACTCAGGTGACCCCGAGGACACTGATAAACCTCCAGGTAACTTTAATGACTTGCTAAAAGAATGCAAGTCTGCAGCTGGCAATTTATGACTTGTGGACTGCTAGTCCCAGAATTCCCCAGCCAGCATGGTGTTTGAAGCCCACTTGGGTAAGGACCCATGGGTGGTTTTCAGGGATAAAAAGATAAAAAGGGAGTGATCAACAATGTACATATAAACCAGGTTTAGCTTTGCTTTCTTATCTCATGCCCCTGATTTTATTTATTTATTCATTACATTTAAATAGATTTTTTTTTTGGTCTTACCATTGCTCACTCCTGTTTGCCCTTTGTAGAAGAGAAAGCTGCACAACCTCCTGACTTTGACATTAAATTATTAGCAGGGGAAAAAATCATTCCTAAAATGAAGACTTTTTACTAAGCAAATAAGTGGCTTGTTTTTTTTTTATAGCTTCCATCACTTTTGATTTTCCCTACCAACTGGATCCTGCAGCCTCCCATTTGGCTAAATAAGAAAGTAATTATAATGCCACATTTTGTTTAGCTTCTATCCTTTAGCGCTAATTACCGAGGATCATTTATGAGCTTCCCCCACAGAAAAATAATTGCCACATGCCTCCTTAAAAGAAACAAAGTCTCCGCAGTCTTTTCAGGATACAAAGGATAAACACCAATTAAAAACCATTGCACAAGCACTTCACAAATAAAACAAGAGTGTAGCAAAGATTTTAATAAAATGAAACTAATAGGCCATTTCTGGAACATTGCATTGACATTAGAAGTAAAAGAAAATTTAAAAGAGAGAATTTCTTTCTGTTAAATTAGTGACAAGAGAGGGAAAATCCCCCCCCCAGAACTGTATTAAAAAAACCCACTTTTCTTTTTATTAATTTCTTCGAGAAAAGAGATAAAGCAAGCCGTTGCTGAAGAGTTTAAGAACAGCTGTTCTGCATAATTGGGAAACTATTTTTCAGAAATGAATAGCCAAAGAATATAATTTGTCTTTATTTCATTTTGCATGCAAGAAACTTTTTATGCTCAGAACACAGTCCAAAACAGTTTTTTTTCTTTTTTAAAAAAATCATTGTTACCATTTCCCATCTTACAGTAAGCTTCCATACAAAATCTATATTTTTTTTCCAACAGTTTTCGTCCTTCACTATTTTAATTCTAAAACCACCTGCATTCTAGCACATCAGAATAAAATCTGCTTTGTGCGTTAGCTTGGACTTTACTGCATTCTTGTTCTTTTCGCTCAGTAAAATTATTCTTATTTGGGACTGACCAGCACAGAGAAAAAACAGACGGGACTAAAGAAAATTAATCCCCTGTTTGACATTTTCATCCTTTAACAGAGAAATCTGACTTCAGATGCCAATGCAAATTCTAACTCTTTTTTTTTTAACCAAGGTTGTTTGCATGTCAAATGGAGAGAGAAACACAACTTTACTAAAGCTTAACCCATTTCACAAGCTGAATGTACTTTGGGGGGTGGGGTGGGGTGGGGGTGGGAAAATGTAGCAGCAGGTTCAATGCAGTTACCTTGCTAACAACCTACAATTGCAGCCAAAACTCCATGAACTTAATTGTGGTAATTTTATAGGGGGGCTAATTTATTTGTTTGCTGAGAGTTATTAATCAGAGGACTGCCTCTTTTGATTGTGTTGGGGCACATTTATGATTAATTGCACGTTTAGAGTAATGCTATTTTGTGTTTCTGTTCGAAGAGGTCCGCTGCTCCGCTGGATACAAGTTGGTAGGTTCCAGCGTAGGGCAAATTGTGGTAACTATTCATTGACAACTCACCCGTTTTGTGTAGTCCATGGCCTTCAGAATGGAGAGATTGAGTGTTTCCAGTGACGCTAACACATCTTCATAATCTCCCATGTGGTCAGCAAAGTAATCTGAAGACCAGGAAGAGAAAAGGAAGAGGGGGGGAGGGATTAACAGATCTGCTTCAAGGTTGACTCATAATACTGTAACTTCGGAAAGAGCACGGTACAAGCTGACAGCCTGTCCTAGTGACGGCTCTAATGGCTGACCACGGAAAGCAGCTGCTCTGCCATCCACCTTATTAGCAAAATGCTAGTAATAAATCACTGCCTCTCATCTGAGAAAGGGGAAAATGTTAAAGCATAGAAATGTGTGATATTTTCAGCCTGCTTGAGGCACGAAACTTAGTGTTGTTCTTTTTCAACCATCAGCTGGCCTGCCTCCCTCATTTCTCTGTCCCTTCCTTCCTTCCTTCCTTCCTTCCTTCCTTCCTTCCTTCCTTCCTTCCTTCCTTCCTTCTTTCCTTCCTTCCTTCCTTCCTTCCCTCTTTCCTTCCTTTCTTCGTTCTTCTCCCTCCCTCCCTCCCTTCTCTATCTTTCTTCCTTCCCTATTTCTCCCTCCCTCCCTCTCCCTCCCTCCTTTCCTTCCCTCCCTCCCTCCCTTTACTTCCTCTCTTCCTTCTGTCTTTTCCTTCCTTCCTTCCTTTCTTCCCTCCCTCCCCATTTCTCCCTCCCTCCCTTCTTTCCTTCCCTCCCTCCCTTCATATTTCTCTGTCCCCTTCCTTCCTTCCTTTCCTTTCCTTCCTTCCTTCCCTCTTCCCTTCCTTCCTTTCTTTTTCTCCCTCCACTTCCTTCCTTCCTTTTCAATCTTTTCCTTCCTTCCTTCCTTCCCTATTTCTCCCTCCCTCTCCTTCCTCCCTCCCTCCTTCCCTCCCTCCTTCCCTTCCTTCCTTCCTCCCTTTACTTCCTTCCTTCCTTCTGTCTTCCTCCCTCCCTCCCTTCTTTCCTTCCCTCCCTTCTTTCCTCCCTCCCTAGATTCACATCCTGCTTTTCAGGCAGAAGCAGGTGGTGTTCGGATGTATGTATTCGTATATTACACCTGCTGCTCGGTTCCAAAAGGGTTCTGAGCTGTTTACAAATGGTACAGAAGTAAAATAGGAGGAAGGGTAAAATTAAAGGTAAAGAGGATGGGACCCCCGACAGCAGGCGGGACCATCAGCCTGTCTTGGCAACGAAGAGACGGAAGTGGTGGGGAGCTTCTCCCTTCTAGGGTCAACCTTTAGCAAGGTATGTTCTTACGATGCAGGAACAGGGAGGTAGCGCCGGCAAGAGGGAGAAATGCTGGGAGTCGCAATTCCACAACCTCTGGAGAACTGCCAGTCCTCCTCCCCTGCTTCATAGGAATCAAATAAAAATATTTGCACGCAGAGATGCTGAAGTTGGGAAGAAAGATTCTGGCTTGATCAAAGTTAAAACGTTACAAGGCCCTGAAAAAAGTGACCTACAACCCAGTCCTTGCGCTTAAAAGAAGGACAAGAAAGGAAAGCAGTAAAGGAAAAGCAATCTGAAAAGGCAGAAGCTATTAATAGTGAGAATGCGCAACACACGAGTGTTGAAAAACGTGTGTTTCTCTCTCTGTGTGTGTGTGTGTGTGTGTGTGTGTGTATCTGTCTGCCTGTCTGTCTGTGGAGTTGCTTGTCATTCAGGGCATCTTCAAAGATGTGCCTGGTCCCTACTAGACAAAGAAAAACACCATTGTAAGGTAGTCCTCGACTTACAACAGTTCATTTAGTGACCAATCAAGGTTACAACGGCACTGAAAAAGGGACTCGTGACCATTTTTCATACTTGCGACCGCTGCAGCATCCCCATGGTGTCACGTGATCAAAATTCAGACACTTGGCAACTGACTCATATTTATGACGGCAGCAGTGTGCCGGGGTCCTGTGACCCCCTTTTGACACCTTCTGACCAGCAAAGTCAATGGCGGAAGCCAGATCCGCTTAACGACCGGATGACTAATTTCACCACTGCAGTGATTCACTTAACAAACGTGGCCAGAAAAGTCGTTAAAAATGGGCCCAAACTCAATTCACAGAAATTATGGGCTCAGTTGTGGTCGTAAGTCGGGGACTATCTATAATTCGAACGCCACCAACACTTCTGACGGCTCCCTACTAAACTCGGATTTTTTGCTGCCTCCAATTTCAACCAGAAGTACTAAATCCAAACACAGTAGGCGTTTATTTGTAAAAAAAAATAATGAATAAAATCTGAACGGGATGCCCCCACTGGCAGATTCGTAACCAAACTGACATTTCTTGCAGCACTCCCCTATAAATAACTTCCAGAGACAGATTATTAATTAGCCTCCCGGGGCTTAATTAAAATGCCATATATCGGTTTGAACAGAATGCAGGATGGGAGAAGCAACCAGGAACGGCTCTAATCCGTGCACAGCGCCACTCAGCCAGGGCCAGCTTCAGCTGTTCGCCCTTGATAAAAACTCAGATGCCTAATTTTCAGCTGCTGCTGTCGCTCCCCTGCATCATAAGGAAAAGAGAATGAGAAAAAGAATCACGGTGCAGAGCTGGCTTTCGAAAGAGAAATGGACAAAGCCACTCCTTCTGGAGATAAAGCCCCAAACTCCATTGCATAGGCCAGGAACCTTCAGAAATAAAAAACACAGCTGTTCTGTACCAGCCTGCTACCGGCCCTGCAGAAAAGGCAGGGACAACCCCTTTACAAACGGCAAGAGGCTGGAACTAAGCCTGCCAAATTTATTAATATAAAACAGAGCAAAACAAGACACGAACCATGAAACAGGAGCTATTCAAACGGTTGCCTTCAGCAAACCAGCCCTCCCACGCATTCCCCTTTTATACAGTTCAGGGCGTGGCTTCTCTCTCCCTCCTTCTGAGAAGCCCCAATGCCTTCCTCTGTTTACTCCTACTTGACTGCCTCCTGCGTCGGGCGTCCTTGAACAAGGCCAGCTGAGGGTCATCTTCATCCACGCTGTCAGGCTCACACAGCTGGGTCTGTGTCGTAACCAGGAGGGAGGGGCCTGGCTGAGGGCTCTGCGGAGCCTCAAGGCCATCATCAGCAAGCTCTCCAACACCCTCAACAAGCTCTCCAACACCCCCCTCCTCCTCCTCTGAATCGTCCGACCCAACTGCCGAACCCACAGGCTGACCCTGAATCACAACAACAACTGCTATATGGATGAGGACACTCTCTAAACCATCTGTCCAACTAAAATGGGACTAGGAAACCATTTTTGTTACATTTTGCAAACACAGGCTTGCATTTAGAGAGCCTTGGTGGAGCAGTGGGCTAATGCCTCCTTAAGTAACGCCAGCTGCCTGCAATTAGTGCAGGTTCGAGTCCCACCAGGCTCAAGGTTGACTCAGCCTTCCATCCTTCCGAGGTAGGTAAAATGAGGACCCAGATTGTTGGGGGCAATTAAGCTGACTTTGTAATAATGCCGCTTGGGGGGTGTGTGAAAGCCCTAATAAGCAGGCATATACATAGAATGAAGGCTACTGCTAAGCTTGTAAGCCGCCCTGAGTCTTCGGAGAAGGGCGGGATATAAATGGAATAAAAATAAAAATAAATAAATAAATTTAGGACCTTTAAGTAAGGGCTGAGAACATAGAACACAGCAGTGGTGGGATTCATACATGTGAACAACCGGTTCTCTGTGTGGATGCCGCTTCCGGAAGTCCGTTCTGAGCCCGGGCAACATAAAAGTAGCTACCGGTTCTGCCGAAGTGGTGCGAACTGGCTGAATCCCACCACTGGAACATAGAATAACAACGTTGGAAGGGATCTTGGAGGTCTTCTAGTCCAACCCCCTGCTCAAGCAGGAAACCCTATATGATTTCGGACAAATGGTTGTCCAATCTCTTCTTACAAACAACTTCTTACAAACAACATCCACAACTTCTGGAGACAAGTCATTCCATTGATTAATTGTTCTCACTTTCAGTAATTTTGTCCTTATTTCTAGGCTGGATCTCTCTCTGATAACTTCCCTCCACTGCTTCTTGTCCTGCCCTCAGGTGCTTTGGAGAAGAGGTCACACACACACACACACGTCTTCTCTGTGACAGCCCCTCAAATATTGGAGGACTGCTATCATGTCACCTTTAACTCTTCTCTTTGATAGGCTAATACTCAGTTCCCTCAACTGTTTATCATACGATTTAGCCTCCAGACCCCTAACCATCTTTGTTGCTCTTCTCTGCCCTCTTTCTAGAATCTCAACAACTTTTTTGTATCGTGGCAAGCAGAACCAAACACAGTTTTCAAGTGTGGCCTCACCAGTGCGGTATTATCATGTCAGGTGATCTTGAAACTATCCCTCTGTTGATGCATCCTAGCTAGGACTATGTTAGTTTTTTTCGCAGCTTCAGCACACGGCTGGCTGATACCTAGGTTCCTGTGTTTGTTTCATGTGTTTGCATGTTACTCCCACATCAGTAAACCTGACAGTTGCTTGACATGCTGGTCTATTTCACATAACATGCTAAGACAATACTTGGTATGTGCAGACTTGGTATGTGCATATATTCCCTTCTTGAGCAGTAAATGCCCTGCAGGCATTTAATAAAGTGTTCAGAGTAAGAAGGAAGTCAGCGTATAACAATTCCAGCCCTGTTCTATAGGTACAGACAGGTACAAAGGGATGGGGTCTCAGCTGGAATGTCACACTTATTTTGATCCCGATCCTGACAAAATGCTACCGGCTCCTGTTAAAAGAAGGGTGTCCAACTGTGGCAACTTTAAGACTTGTGGACTTCAATTCCCAGATTTGGCTGGCTGGAGAATTCTGGGAGTTGAAGTCCACATATCTTCAAGTTGTCAAGGTTGGCCAATCCTGCATTAAAATAACATGGCAAACCAGCATTCATTGTGCAATCAAGACATAAAAGGTACTCACCACACAACTCCTTGGTATCCACGTTACTTGAAAGGAAAGAAGAAAAAGAAAAGAATGAGAATGCAGGAAAGAAAAGGGGGGGGAGTAGAAAATTTAACTCTAAGCAATTCACAACCAGTTAGGCAGAAAGAATTTGCTGACGTGTTTGAAGGCATTTACACCACGCTGCTGTCTTTGACACCTAGCTTTCAAAAGTCACGTGCCAGGACTTTTTCAGAACAAGGGTTCCTACACTGGTCCTAACTGATTTTACAGTGGATCGGAGCAGAACGGAGTCTTGTTCTCTCTGCTAACAAAGTCACGAATAGCAAGATAATCGATTAAGCCATAATCTCTTCCCTGGGCAGATAATGCTTGCCACAATATTGCTGGAGATATAGTTGGGTGTTCAGAAATTCTGGAGCCCTGATATATTGCTTTTCATACATACATGTAGAGCTGTGGCGGTGCAGTGATTAAAATGCAGTATTGCAGGCAAACTTTGCCCACAGCCTGGAGTTCGATCCTGACCCGCTCAAGGTTGATTCAGCCTTTCATCTTTCTGAGGTCAGTAAAAGGAGGACCCAGATTACTGGGGCCAATATGCTGGCATTGTAGATGCCTCAGAGAGTGCTGTAAAGCACTATGGGGTGTCATATGAGTCTAAGTGCTATTGCAACCTGGATGTTTATGGGCTTCATATTCAGGCTGCTTTTATTGTTTATTTTTGTTTTAGAGTTACAAGTATATTGTGTGTTAATCATATATTTTAATTTTTTTAAAAAATGAGCTGGCTGGGTCACCATCTTCCTCATATGAAGTTCATTCCCCCCCCCAAACCAGCCCACCCAATTGTTTCAGTTGCCACTGGGTTTGAGATAAGCAGAGGTGCTTTATCAACTGACTCCGTGACAAGCCTATTTTCACCTCCCTTTGCTCATGTTTTTGCACAATCTTTTATCCCGATAAGGTTTCCAACGCTGCCTGTGATTGACAGCTCTGTCTTGCCCAGTAACTTCCAATCCATCTGTCCTTACAAAAAAAAAACCAAGAAAATGAGAAAGAAAACAAAAACCCTCAGCCCCAATGCTTCAAGTTCTTTTTTTCAGATTTAACTCTTTCTTCCAGCCTTAGTTGTGAAGCTGTTATAACGAATGGGTGTTCTGTACCAGCCTACTACCGGCCCTGCAGAAAAGGCAGGGACAACCCCTTTACAAAACGGCAAGAGGCTGGAACTAAGCCTGCCAAATTTATTGACATAAAACAGAGCAAACAGAGCAAACAGAGCAAGCAGAAACAGGAACCATGAAACAGGAGCTATTCAAACGGTTGCCTTCAGCAAACCAGCCCTCCCACGCATTCCCCTTTTAAACAGTTCAGGGCGTGGCTTCTCTCTGCCTCCTTCCGAGGTGCCCCATTGCCTTCCTCTGTTTACTCCTGATTGACTGCCTCCTGCGTCAGGCGTCCTTGAACAGGGCCAGCTGTGGGTCATCTTCATCCACGCTGTCAGGCTCACACAGCTGGGTCTGCATCGTAACCAGGTGGGAGGGGCCTGGCTGAGGGCTCTGCGGAGCCTCTGGGTTATCCTCTGGAGGCTCTCCAACACCCCCCTCCTCCTCCTCTGAATCGTCCGACCCAACTGCCGAACCCACAGGCTGACCCTGAATCACAACAATGGGGAAAACTTCAGAAAGCTGCAAACATCCACTGCAAACCTAGCTTTTCTCCCAAGTCTTGGGCAGGGTGATGGGTAAGTCCCTACAGCAGTGTGTCCCAACTTTAGCCAGTTGAAGGTGTCTCAGAATATCCCAGCCAAGACTGGATACCAGCCAATAAACTAGGGTTTCTGTACCACAATGGCTGGTTTTATACAACACGCTATGATAGCGTGTGGCCAACTCCGCTCATCCTTGTTCAAAAGCTTCTTTAAACAAGTTTGTGCCTTCGGGTCAATTCCTGAGCTCAAATTATATTTCAGAACAAGGAAGAGGACATCCTTTTCACTGAGGCGGAGGAAGGGAAGATTCCTAAGGATACCTAAGATCTGAGACGAAAGCCAAGAGTATGATCTTCACATGATCACATGATCAAAATTCAGGTGCTTGACAACTGACCCACATTTACAAAGGTTGCAGTGTCCTGGGGTCATGTAGTCCCCTTTTGCAATCACCTTTTCAGCTTTTGACAAGCCAAGTTAATGGGGAAGCCAGATTCACTTAACAACCATGTTACTAACTTAACTGTCATAAGCCTGGTCTGGAACTGTCCATGGTACTGAAATTCAGACTGCCTTGTCGCAAACTTTCAATGTTTCTCAACCTTGCCAATTTTAAGAGGTGCCGACATCAAGTCTTAACATATTCTAGGAGTTGAAATCCACGTATCTTAAACTTCCTGAGGATCAGAAAGACCGCTTTAAGAAAAAGAAACATCCTCACATCCTGGTTGATTTTACATTCTCCTTCCTGAAACAGTTCTCAAAAGCTGGTCCTATTACATTTTGATCTAACAGAGGTTGCTTATAGAAGCCGCATGAGAGCAAGTTTGATATAACTGCAGGAGATTTTTTTTCCCCCCAAATATTATGCTGGAAAAAGTTGAAGCAAGAAAATATGCCACTTGCTTTGGACTGAGGACAAGAGGTTTCTCAGGATGTGAATCTGATTCCAAGTCTCATTATTTCAGCTAAACAATCAATGTTCAGAGATGGCAGGACTTGCATTCCAGCCAAACTGCCGGCCTGTAGGCCAGTTGCGACATGTGGAGGCCACGCCCACCCTGGCTCTGGCAATGCGAAAAAAGTCGCAATAGGTCAGGACACATCATGTGACACGGCGAGTTTGACACCCATGTTCTAGACCAACGGTTCTGCACTTGGGCAGATTGCAATTAGAATTAAGCAATTAAAATAAATATTGTCCCTCGTTTCTGAGTAGCAGCTGTGGTAGTTACCAGATGGCAAAGGCTCTTTGTGGAGAAGATTTTAGAATTCAGTATAAAATAAAAAGTTAACCGATCAGACCATTTTCTAAGAGAAAGTGAGCTGTTTCAAACAGTTGAGTTTCAAAAGGATGAGTTAAGTCGAGGCTCAATTGATGCAAGTGATGAATCAGAATGATCTACAAGATACTGTTTGAAGTGACAAAATTAATGGACCAGAGGAATGCTGTGGATATAATTTACTTGGACTTCAGTAAGGCATTTGATAAAGTAGACCACAACCTATTACTTGATAAGATAGAAAAATGTGGGTTAGATAGCATCACCACCAGATGGATTCATAGCTGGCTGACCAGCCATACTCAGCGTGTGGTCCTCAATGGAACTACATCTACATGAAAGGAAGTGTGTAGTGGGGTGCCCCAAGGGCTCTGTTCTGGGCCCAGTGCTCTTCAACATCTTCATCAACGATTTGGACAAGGGGATAAATGGGGAACTCATCAAATTTGCAGATGACACCAAGCTGGCAGGAATGGCAAACACTCCAGAAGACAGGCTTAAGATACAGGAGGATCTGGACAGACTTGAACACTGGGCACTATCTAACAAAATGAAATTCAGTGGTGAAAAAAGTAAGGCTCTACATTTAGGCAGGAAAAATCAAATGCACAGGTATAGTATAGGTGGTTCCTTGCTCAATAGTAGTAACTGTGAGAGGGATCTCGGAGTCCTAGTGGACAATCACTTAAATATGAGCCAGCTGTGTGCTGCAGCTGCCAAAAAAGCCAACACAGTGCTAGGCTGCATTAACAGAGGGATAGAATCAAGATCACGTGAAGTGTTAATACCACTTTACAATGCCTTGGTAAGGCCACACTTGGAATACTGCAACCAGTTTCAGTCACCACAATATAAAAAAAACATGCTAAGACTCTAGAAAGAGTACAGAGAAGAGCAACAAAGATGATCAGGGGACCGGAGGCTAAAACATATAAGGAACATTTGCTGGAATTGGGTATGTCTAGTTTAATGAAGAGAAGGATGAGGGGTGACATGAAAGCAGTCTTCCAATATCTCAGGGGCTGCCACAAAGAAGAGGGAGTCAAGCTATTCTCCAAAGTACCTGAAAGCAGGAAAAGAAGCAACGGATGGAAACCCATCAAGGAGAGAAGCAACCTGGAACTAAGGAGAAACTTCCTGACAGTTAGAACAATTAACCAGTGGAACAACTTGCCTCAAGAAGCAGTGAATGCTCCAACACTAGAAGTTTTTAAGAAGAGACTGGACAGCCATTTGTCTGAAATGGTATAGGGTTTCCTGCCTGACCAGGGGGTTGGACTAGATGACATTATTGTTGTTGTTGTTGTTGTTGTTAAGTCTAAGAGAAGACTTAGAAGATGATAATTAATTCTAACAAACTGATGATTAATTGAATGGGAAATCACTCTGGTTTTGAGTTCTCTCGTTAAATAGACTTTGACCCAACCTTTGTTGAATACAGTATGGAGAGAACGTATTGAGGCTACAGAAATTCTAAAAGCACATTTATTTTCTTTCTGTTTATAAGGTACATTGTCTTCACGCTTGTAGAATATGTTCAAATAAAGGAATTAGAATGTGATCAATCAGGGTTTTGCCAGTGCTTCTAAGATCCTGTATGCAACAGGAAAAGGGAACTTTTTTCGGTATCAATCTTGTGATTCCAGAAGGCATCAAATTGCCTCTTACAAACTAAGTAGCTTAATAGTCTGTTTTATTTTTGGTGGGGGGGATGTTCTTTGGTTTTTAAGGTTTTGTTTTTGTTTTATAATTGAATTATCAGCATTTTTAAATATAGAATTCCAAAAGCTAATTCTCTAGAGAGGGCGGGTGAGAAAGACACTATATAAAATCTGAGACAAGGAAAGGTTTTCTTTTACCAGCTTTATTTTTAGACTGACAATAGCTATGATATAATTGACACTCGGAAGAAAGGTAAACACACAACGATTTGTTGCTACAGGCAACAATATTGGGAAAGCGATGTCATAAAAAAGATCGCTGCCTTGGAACCTGTGCCCTCTCCCATATTTTAATTTCTTTTAATATATCACCTATCACAGAACCCGCCCCCCCCCTCTCCCTCCATTGTAATTGGTCAAGATGTTTAAAAGTTAATTATTTTACAATTGGTGCCTTAATTAATATTTTCTATCACAGTTCCTATAGGCACCTGGTACAAGGTATGATGATGATATTTATTTATTTATTTATTTATTTATTTATTTATTTATTTGTTCATTCATTCGTTCATTCATTCAAATTTCTTTCTCACCCATGACACTTGCATGACTAATGCGTGATTAGGCAGGTCATTATGTCATCTTGCAAATGAGATCATGACATACACATCAGTTACATTCTGACTATGGCAGCTGTTATGCTTCTCGCTCTCAACGTTGTTTTAATATGTTTGATACGGAGCGTTTTAACGTACACGTAGTCTTCAATTTGCAACTAGAAATTCCATTGCTAAGCAAGGCAGGAGTTCAGTGAGTTATGCCTGATTTTACAACCTTTTTTTTGCCATGGTCGCTAAGTGAATCACTCCAGGATGCTGCAATTGTCATAAATACACGTTGGTTGCCAAAAGCCTGAATTTGGCTCATGTGACAGAGAGGGTGCTGAGGTAATTGTATCTGCAAGGTCCACTTACAGCAGTGTCCCAATGTTTGAGGGGCTGCCACAAAGAAGAGGGGGTCAACCTATTCTCCAAAGCAACAGAAGGCAAGACCAGGAACAGTGGATGGAAACTAGTCAAGGAGAGAAGCAACCAAAAACTGAAGAAACAAGTAACCAGTGGAACGACTTGTCTCCAGAAGTTGTGGGTGCTTTTAAGAAGAGACTGGACATTCTGGGAGTTGAGGTCCATGATTCATAAAAGAGCCAAGGTTGTCTACCCCTGGTATAGGGTCTCCAGCTTGAGCAGAGGGTTGGACTAGAAGGCCTCCAAGGTCCCTTCCAACTCTTGTTATCCTGTTCTGTTCAAAAGTCCAAGGAAGGCAGTTGATCCACAGTGCTTCAAATGTCACTGTGCAGAATTGACCTTCCCAACTGATCACTGGGCCCTTTCCCTCCGTGACCCTTTCTCCTTTGGCTGCTAGAAGGAACAGAACCTCATTGGAAGCTGAGTTTTGTTTTTTGTTTTAGCAATCAAAATTCCCATACCCTCCAAAAGCTTTCCCCTACAGGCGTTGTAGCAATGTTCTCCAGATGGTGATGGTCCAACCCTGCTCTTCCCTCCCTCAACAGTAGCCTAGTGCAGCGATGGCGAACCTTTTAGAGACCGAGTGCCCCAAACTGCAACCCAAAACTCACTTATGTATCGTTGGGTGCCGGGTAGGCGTGGCCTTTGGGTGGGTGTGGCCCTTTGGGTGGGCGTGGCCCATTGGGTAGGCATGGCCCATTGGGTGGGGATGGCTGCAATGGTAACGGCAAACTGGGTGGGACTAAAAAGTTCAATCAATCAATTCCAACTTTGTGAGAACTTTTTTCCCCCCGTGAGAAGTTGAAATTGATTGAACCTTTTTTTTTTTTGCATACGGCTGCGGAGGCCTAAAGCGAAAATGTTTTATAAAACCCAGCTGAAGGCCTAGGACTGGGGCGACAGCATGTGTGCTCACAGAAGGTCTCTGGGTGCCACCTGTGCCACATGTGCCATAGGTTTGCCAGCACATGACTAGAGACTCTGAATTGATTTGAATCCTGGAATTGTACCGTACTGAAATTTTATCTTTCTTTGTGGCCCAGAATTCCTTTGGCTCGGCTGGGCAGCCATGTGAGTTTGTTGAAGAAACAAACAAACAATACATCCCTGCCCTCTCCTTGTGGGAAGACAGCAATGTTGCAGTTGTGTTTTCAGATGGTGGTAGAAGGGCTGCAGTGAAGACACCAGGGTCTCATAAAACAAGGAATCAAAAGATGACCCTTTAATTTGACCCTTTAAGTTTAATTTAATTATATAAATTCAACTAATAAAATAATAAATAATAATAATAAATTTGTAAGCCATCAAAGAAAAAAGAAAAACCTAAGTAAGATCTCAAGGTGATGATTCCCGAAATCACCTCCTCCAAATTTGCCTTCATGCATTTTATTTCCCCTGATTCTTGCCCACTTGAAGCACAGTCCCAAGAATTCAGGAGAATTTTTTTAGCTCTGCGCCTGAATTTTGCAATATTCAAAGAAACATGCAGTCTGAACCAGAAACACATTTTCAACTAATTGCTAACCTGGGAAGTGAGAACGAGGCTACATTGCTGAACAGTGTGGGCCACAAAAACATTATCCAGCTTTCCTACTGTGAGGATGGTAGGAGGGAATTCTGGACAATAATAGGCTCTGAATTATTTAAAATGTGAAATTATTAAGAGTAATCTTTAAGGAAAAGGATGGAGGAGAAACAGTGATGGATGAAGTGACAGAAGACTTTCAGAACAAGCGTGACAGGTTCACACTCTTTCAATGAAATGAGAGGTTAATTTGTTGTCTAAGTTCCAGATAACAGTGACCTTTTTGTGATAGACTTGGGTTGACCTCATTCCCTTCTAGCATTGATGATGTGTTGTGATTCAGGGTCAGCCTATGGGTTCGGCAGTTGGGTCGGACGATTCAGAGGAGGAGGAGGGGGTGTTGGAGAGCTTGATGAGGATAGTCTTGAGGCTCCGCAGAGCCCTCAGCCAGGCCCCTCCCATCTGGTTACGACGCAGACCCAGCTGTGTGAGCCTGACAGCGTGGATGAAGATGACCCACAGCTGGCCCTGTTCAAGGATGCCTGACGCAGGAGGCAGTCAATCAGGAGTAAACAGAGGAAGGCAATGGGGCACCTCGGAAGGAGGCAGAGAGAAGCCACGCCTTGAACTGTTTAAAAGGGGAATGTGTGGGAGGGCTGGTTTGCTGAAGGCAACCGTTTGAATAGCTCCTGTTTCATGGTTCGTGTTTTGTTTTGCTCTGTTTGCTCTGTTTTGTGTCCATAAATTTGGCAGGCTTAGTTCCAGCCTCTTGCCTTCTTGTAAAGGGGTTGTCCCTGCCTTTTCTGCAGGGCCGGTAGTAGGCTGGTACAGAACATGATGTTCCCTAGTTGGGTAATGAAACGTCTGCAAGCAAACAATGAAGCTCAGAGGGCACCAAGGACCAAGTTCAATCCTGAGCTACAGATGGTCTCTTATGTGTAGTTAATCTGGATAGAAAATCTTAAGCCAAAGATTTTTTTTAAAAATCCTCCTTGTAATATCTGATGCATGGAAAGCCGGAGACGCTGTTGGCTGCTTAACAGAAGATTTCTCTCTGCCGGACCAGATAAAAACCCAATTGCTTCTCAATCTACTCATCTAAACCGAAAGAAAGTGCTGCCGTTTTGGAGTCTGAAAGAAAGGCCAAATACATTTCAAACTTTTTCACTTACACCAGGTTTTATTTATTTATTTATTAATGGGACTTATATCCCACCCTATCTCCCGAAGGACTCAGGGTGGCTAACAATAATAACATATAATAAATACAGAAATTAAGATAAAATTAAAATTAAAGGCCTCTGTACAACTGGGTTTTTTTTCCCCTCAGCTTTTTCTACTACCATTTCTTGTCATAATTAATTGCTTTTTAGATGTATATTTTTTCCTCTTCGGTGAGTGCTATTTATATGTGCACAGATATTTTCTGCTTCTATGCACTGTGAAGTACATTTTATACAGGGCAATTTTATCCTGCTTCTAATTTTATCTGCATCTTCATGTTATCTCTGGTTAAGTTTGGCCCAGCAATTATATATTTTCATAGCTTTGATTTTTTTTTATTATTTTTTTTTTAAAATATTACTTTGGCTTTTAGCCCCTACTGTGATAGTCTTAACCAGGGGTTTTCAAACTTGGCCCTTTTATGACTTGTGGACTTCAACTCCCAGAATTCCTCAGCCAGCAAACCTAGAAGTAAGGAGGAATTTCCTAACAGATTGTCCTAAATCAGGGGTCTTCAAACGTGGTCCTTTTATGACTTATGGACTTCAACTCCCAGAATTCGTCAGCCAGGCACGCGTCATAAAAGGGTCAAGTTTGAAGACCCTTGGTCTTAACTATAATATGATTGGCTTTGCATGGTTTTACCCCATTTTATGCCCTTTCCTGCCAAAGTTGTCAAGAGAATCACTGCCATTGTTAAATTAGTAACCCGATTGTTAAGTCCATCTGGCTTCCCCATTGACGTTGCTTGTCAGAAAGTCGCAAAAGGAGATCACGTGACCTTGGGACACGGCAACCGTCATAAATATGAGTCAGTTGACAAGCATCTGAACTTTGATCATGTGACCATGGGGATGCTGCAACGGTCATAAGTGTGAAAAATGGTCATAAGTTACTTTTTCCAGTGCCGTTGTAACTTGGAATGATCACTAGATGAATCTCATGAATGGCTCAAGTATCCAAATAAAAGTCCAGGATTATTTTTGTTCCTGAAAAGCTTACTGTTTATTGAATACACGGCCTGGTGAAGGTGAAGGAAAACTAACTCTAATATCCCAAGGCATCAGACAATAGCATATAGCACTGACTTTCCCAGCCAACAACCCCCCCTGCCCCCCACCCCACATGTCCACGTAGCTCATGTAAAAAAGTTATCTGTGTTATGGGAACCATCTGCTATCTTCTTCACACCTGCTAGAATGTCCTTGAAAGTTTCCCAGACTGCCGGCTTCAGTAAACTTCTTCTAGAACTGAAGAGGTTTCGTTTCTCTAACTAACTAACCCATTCAAAAGCAACACCTTGACAACCCCCCCCCCTTTACTCTAATGGCAAGATGAAAACGGAAAGCCACGTAGCTGCCAAATTTTCACTCTTGACAATGAACTGTTGTAAGTCAAGGACTACTTGCATATTATTTATTTACTTTTTATACTGCGTTGTTCTAAGCTGGTCTTTGAGTGTAGTTGAACTTATGTTTCAGATAAGGTGGGTAGAATGTGGTTTTCTTTCTCTTCGAAAGGCATGAAAATAGGAGAAAACCCAAATAACTAAACATTATGAAACAGAAAACGTTCGTGTATAAATTCCTTGGCTATATTTCCTGCCGCAGAAAGCAGAAGATTCTACATTTAGCCAGAAAACTTTCATCAGATTTCTCCTGCTCTAAAAACAAGGTCTTAAAGATGCAAGATTGTTTTTTCCATGAATACCAGTTTGTTTTTTCTGAGCATCATTTACGTATTTTATTTTATTAGACTACATTGAATTGAATTATGGGATATTAGCAGATTTTTTTTTCCTGCACAGCTTTTGTGTGGAAAAAATCTTTTTTTGTGACTGTGTCATTTTTCGTGAAAAGAAACTATATATTTCTTTTACTTCTCTAAATTAGACTTTCAATCAGTGGAAGGCTCACGATTCAGGTAATGAAACTTTAATTAAGCCTTAAAACATAGTACAACTATATTCGGATAATGACTATAAGTATATATAGATCTTTCTCTGAGGAGAAAACCACTGATTTAAAAAGTTCTTTACAAATATGACAAATGACAAACGGGCAAACAATGGAAGGCAATTACAAAATTTAAAAAGGTAATTATAGGAAACATAAAATCCAATACAGAGAAAGTACTCAAAATCTAATTGAGCCTAAAAATATAGAAATGCATATACAAAAGCAAATGTCATTGTTTGCCATTCAAAGGTGTCAG
Source organism: Vipera berus (assembly GCF_964194415.1). Taxonomy (NCBI): domain Eukaryota; kingdom Metazoa; phylum Chordata; class Lepidosauria; order Squamata; family Viperidae; genus Vipera; species Vipera berus. The sequence continues at coordinate 17,820,167 of NC_138213.1, forward strand.
TGTAGGTTCCCAGCATGTCTCTCTAGCCCAGGCATTCCAGATGTGGGACACCACAAACACAAAAACCCCTGTGTGATCAACTGCCCCAACGCCCTTGGCAACGTCTGTGCTCCTGGCTACTTCCCTTTGCAGTCAGTGGCAAATTCGCCTGACCATCAACCAATAACCCATAGCCAAGACACAGTGAAGACCTCCTCGTTTTGTTTATTGCAATAAGCGGGGAGAGAAGCCACCAAATCTTGGTTCTCTCCAAAGTTCATCATCTCACATCAACATCTTTATATATTCCCTACACCCGGCCGTCCATCCCTCCTCGTTCTCCATTGGCTGAGGTACTATGAGATGAGATTCTCTCCAACCGCCTTCTACATATTTCCTGCTACCCTCCCCAAACATACTAAATCACACATTGCATGTGCATTTAAATGAGCAGACAATGTACGCAATGTGTGTCAGATAACATTCAGTCGCATATTGGGCATGCTCTTTTAACTTGCTTTTGAGTTCTTTGTTATTGTGTGGGTTCTTAGAACAACAGGTTCTTTCCTGTTATTCAGTTAGTTTTAGTTTTCCTGTTTTAATTTTACCTATTTGTTTTACCTCTTTCCTCTTGGAGCTACTTCCTCTTACAGCTACTTCCTCTTACAATTAATTCCTCTTACAAGTTTAAATTTTGAAGACCTTTCATTCATTCCTATCAGCACCTCCATATTGCCTGAGCATCCCAAAATACAGGAGAAGGCCAGGCACAGCCTGAGGGAGGAGTCAAGAGAGGAATCAGCCTAGAGTCATAACATTCCCACAAGCAATCTGAGTCCAAATCCTCATGAATTCTCTTGACTCTTATCCAGCATCAATTTAGTGCTGACCATTATTTTTATTTATTTATTTTATTTTAATTCCATTTATATCCCGCCCTTCTCCGAAGACTCAGGGCGGCTTACAAGCTTAGCAGTAGCCTTCATTCTATGTATATGCCTGCTTATTAGGGCTTTCACACACACACCCCAAGCGGCATTATTACAAAGTCAGCTTAATTGCCCCCAACAATCTGGGTCCTCATTTTACCTACCTCGGAAGGATGGAAGGCTGAGTCAACCTTGAGCCTGGTGGGACTCGAACCTGCACTAATTGCAGGCAGCTGGTGTTACTTAAGACATATAGACATAAGCAATTAATCAGCTTGACTAGAACCTATGGATTCTTAGCACCGTTGACACAAGCCCAGACATAAGATAAAAGGCATTGCTGGAGATATTTTAGCTCCAAGCAACTCAAGAATGTACAATCATCCCTAAACCTCACTTAAGGTCTGGAAAAAAACTGACAGCCCCATGTAATAACAGTGCCCCTGTGAGATGGACTGTACAGCTGGAGAAGGAAGGGTGGGGAATCTTGGCAATCACACCACGGCTTTCCAGGAAAGAGGCAGCACATTTCAGAAAAGGGCCGAAGACAAGAGACTGCACAGTCCAGATGAGGGCAGAAGGAAAACGTTTAGGACAGCCACGCCCTCAGATCTCTCAGAGTACAACTGTTAGAAGATTATAGCTTTTTTCTGGCAAGAGTCTGTCTATTAGAGGCATGTCAATCTCGTGATGTCACATGACGTCGCGCGATGTATCGCAACTTTTTCCCCATTGCTGGCAACGGGGTGGGTGCAGTGTCGGCATGATGCATCTGGCCCGCGGGCCAGCAGTTTCACGTGCCTGGTCTATTAGATGGAAACAAATAAAGAATTGGACTCAATTGGATTTCACAGTGTCATCTTTGTCCTTAGGCCTGACCTTATACAATCTCAAAAGAACATCCCCGTCACCATGTGCCAACAGAGTCCTCCCTGTCTCGCTTCTTTGTGCACAGAGTTTTCAATGGCTCTACCATCACTGTTGATACGTCAGTTCAGTCCAGGAAGAGATGGAGAAGTCAGCGCCTGTCTTGATGGGGCAAAGCGGTTAATGAATCTAAAGGGACTCACCTGGTGTTGTCAGAATCGATGGTGTGGAAAAGTTTCTCCAACTCCTCCTCGTTAAGAGTGCCATCGGAAAAGAAGGCCTGGAATTCTTCCAAGGACAATTTCCCATCATCTGTAAGTAATAGAACAGAAGATGTGAGGGATTAACAGCAGAAAAGGGGGAGTGGGTGCAAAACAGAGGGGAAGCATAACCAACACAAAGAGATGCAATAGCCAAGGTCACAATCTAGGATGGGTACCAATCTGGCATTAAGGAAAATCCCTTGTCTATTTGACTGATAGAACGATTGTCCAGTTTGGTCTAAAGGCAGCTTCTTGGTTTATGCTTTGGGGCACTGTTGAGGTCTCTAAATAAATTATTATTATTATTATTATTATTATTATTATTATTATTATTATTATTATTATTATTATTATTATTATTAGGATTAGGATTATGTGCACGGCAGATGGTTTTATCCTTACATGAAGTAACCAGCGACAAAATCGTGGAGGATATTATTAAGGAGTTTGCTGTAGAAAGACTGCCATTAATGGATCATTCTGGTTCATTCTGGTTTGGACAGATCAACCTAGAGGAATGTCTGTTATGGCATGTAACGGTGGTTTGTTTGTAGTCTAAGACTGCAAACAAGATAATAATAATTGTCCTTCCTCACTTAAAGAAAGCTTAAGACTGGAAAAAGAAACATTAGATTTAGACAAGACAGGTCTGGTCAAATGAAGAGTAAGATTAAGGGTGACATGATAGCCGGGTTCTAATATTTGAGGGGCTGCCACAAAGAAGAGGGGGGTCAACCTGTTCTCCAAAGTACCTGAAGGCAGGACAAGAAGTAACGGATGGAAACTAACCAAAGAGAGAAGCAACCTAGAACTGAGGAGCAATTTCCTAACAAATTGTCCTAGATCAGGGGTCTTCAAACGTAGCCCTTTTATGACTTGTGGACTTCAACTCCCAGAATTCTGGGAGTTGAAGTCCACAAGTCATAAAAGGGACATAGTTCCCTCATGCTGGCTGAGGAATTCTGGGAGCTGAAGTCCACAAGTCATAAAAGGGACATAGTTCCCTCATGCTGGCTGAGGAATTCTGGGAGTTGAAGTCCACAAGTCATAAAAGGGACATAGTTCCCCCATGCTGGCTGAGGAATTCTGGGAGCTGAAGTCCACAAGTCATAAAAGGGACATAGTTCCCTCATGCTGGCTGAGGAATTCTGGGAGTTGAAGTCCACAAGTCATAAAAGGGCCAAGTTTGAAGACCCCTGTCCTAGATGAATCAGAATTTCCATTGCTAACCAAGGCAGTTGTTGGCTGAGTATCTTACAACCTTTATTATCATGGTTATTAAGCAAATGGCTGCAATTAAGTGAATCATGCAGTCATTAAGCAAATCTGCCTTTGCTTGTCAGAAACCAGGTGGGAAGGTCACAATAGGTGATTACATGACCATGGGACCATGTAACTATCCCAAATACATGCCATTTGCCAAGCATCCACCCAAATTTTGATCACAACACTGTGAGGAATACTGTGACAGTTGTTAAGTATGAGGGCCGGTCGTAGGTCCCTTTTTTCAATGCTGTTGCAACTTGAAACGGATGCTAAATGAATGGTTGTAAGTTGAGACTACAGCTACAACTGAGCCCAAAATTGTTGTTGCTAAGTGAGACATTTATTGAGTTTCACCCCATTTTACACCCTTTCTTGCCACAGTTGTTAAGAGAATCACTGCAGTTGTTGAATTAGTAACACAGTTGTTTAGTTGAATCTGTTTTACCCATTGTTTTTGCTTGTCAAAAGGTCGCAAAAGGGGATCACATGACCCCGGGACAACTGTCATAAATGTGAGTCGGTTGCCAACTGTCTGAATTTTGATCACATGAACATGGGGATGCTGCAACGGTCCTATGTGTGAAAAATGGTCATAAGTCACTTTTTTCAGTGATGATGTAACTTTGAACAGTCACTAAACTGAACCGTTGTTAGTTGAAAACTACCTGTTCTTGTACTGTTTTGCCAAGGAGGAAAAATTGAATTGATATCTCTCCTAACACACTTATATGAAAATAAAATTTGCAACTGTGACTCTATCAGAATTCTGGATCAACGTGTAAAAGAATACAATGTACTACATGAGAAGGGTAAAAACATTTTGATTCCATTTACAACGACTATTTAGGAGAGTCAGAGTTTTCTTCAACAGCTACCATACAAAGCAAATATTGATTTTTTAAAAAGACCCACGAGATGTCTAAACAATAAAACCCAGATTTCAGAAATTTCACAAAACTAAGCACGTTCATCCCTTGCTGCACTTCATGGGGTTTCAAAGTTGATTTTTTCTTTAAATTGACAATGAAGCTATAAAATTGTGAGATCCCTACAATTTAAAAAGTAAAGTGGTGTACTGATTTATTGTACAGGCTAGCCCCCAATTACGTCATTAGCTTTATTTCTGTGGCCCCAGACACATTCATGTGGTTGTTTAGATGGTTGTGATATCAGACAATTTGAGAAATTTTGATTTAAGCTTTTTTACAAAGCTTTTTTTTGAACCCAACCCAAATATGCTTCCCCTAATAAACCAAGTTTAAACAAAACTCAGGTTTAATAAACCACAATGGCTGTTTGCAAGCCTATATTAAGAACCAATTAATTCTTTCCCATTACTCTGCTTCTATAAAAAAGAGCAGGCAGAGCTTGGAGGCAGCGTCAAGAGAGGAATCAGCCTGGAGTTATATGTTCCCACAATTGTGCTATGTCCAACTCTTCTTGAATTTTGTTGACTGGTCAGTTGACTAGAGGCATGAGAAATAAATCAGTTTAACTGGAATTTAAGTGGTCCTGATTCTTCACACACGACAGCTTCCCTAATGCCCAGGTTCTCTGGCTTGTGCTACAATTTTTAAAATTAATCTTAGCTTTGGAAGCACTGAAAGTCTTTTTCCTCAAATCCCAAAGATGCTTTTTCATGAGGCAACTAGACTTTCTTGTTTTTCTTTGAAGACATTTCGCTTCTCATCCAAGAAGCTTCTTCAGCTGAAGAAGAGAGCTGAAAAAGCTTCTTGGATGGGAAGCAAAACATCTTCAAAGAAAAACAAGAAAGTCCAGTTGCCTCATGTAAAAGCATCTTTGGGATAACCATGACCTGGATGACTGAGAATCCCCATAGACATTTAGCTGTGCACTTTTTCCTCAAATGTTCAGTTTCAAACAATTTATTTTTCTCTCTTCTTCCCCCTTATTTCCAATGCATATACAGAGATCAACAGAGCAGTTTCATCCCACAAGTTAATAAACATAATTAGCTAACATCCAATCCTTAAAAAAACCCTCAAAAGTTTAAACCTTCCTGTAGCACACATCCTATTAAAAGTTAGCCTGATACCTGGGCAAAGCATAGTTCAACCTATCCTTTTATCCTTTCTACCTATGTAACATCTTCTTTTAATCTATGTAATATTTTAAGCACACAGAGTACTCCTTAAGCTGTGCATTGACTAAATGTCCGGAGCTAGGAGGTCTTAAAGAGGAGGCAGGTTTGTGAGATAAGAAATGCCAAGAGCTAAGGGGAACCAGGAAAGGATGATTATCAGGCTTTTTAAAAAAATGGCCTGGGCAGTTATAATCCTCTGCATATCTAAGGGTACAAGTTAAAATAAGCAGTGCTGAGCTGAGAATTTGCCAGATCTCAGAAACTTTAGTTGCCAAGTTGCCAAGGTTGGATACCCCTGCTTTAAAGCATATTAAATATACACGGATTCAGGAATACAGATTAAGGCAGCCTTTCAATCAGGAAATCTCAGCCTGCTTGGGACAATACAAATTACACATATTCCTTTGTATTGCAAATTCTACGCTAACGACACATCTGACTCCATTTTGCTTCTTTGCTCAATCAAACCTTCTCAGGGCATTCAGACATGTTGCAGTAAATTATTAGCCAGGCAGGTAGTTATATTTATGGCAGGAAGCAGCAGGTGAAGCTAGGCAAAATCACACCAGATACCTGTACAATTAACACAGCCCCCCATCCCCCCCACCCACCCACCCCGGGCTGTGTGCTTTCTTCACTTCTCTTCTCTCTATATACCGGTGACTGCATCTCAAAGGATCCCTTTGTTAAAGTGCTGAAGTTTGCAGATGATACAATGATGATTGGTCTCATTTGAGACAATGACAAATCTGCATTTAGACGGGGGGGGGGGGGGGGTTTGAACAGCTAGCCTTGTGGTGGGGCCGGAACAATCTTGAACTGAACACACTCAAAACTGTAGAAAGCATAGTAGATTTTAGGAGAAGCCCTCCTATTCTATCACCTCTCACAATGCTAATAGAGACCTACAAGCTTCTCGGTTCTGTTAATATCTCAAGACTTAAAATGGACACCTCACATCAAAAATGTCATCAAAAAAGCACAACAAAGAATGTTCTTCCTGCGCCAACTCAGAGAGCTCAGACTGCCCAGGGAGCTGCCGATACGGTTCTACAAAGGAATTGTTGAGTCTGTCATTTGCACCTCTATAACTGTCTGGTTCGGCACTGCAACCAAACAAGACAGACACAAACTTCAACTGATAGTTAGAACTGCAGAAAAAAAGCCATTTGCAACCAGCCTGCCTTCCACTGAGGACCTGTGTGCTGCACTGGCCGGAAAGAGGGCTGTGAAAATATCTCCAGACTCCTCACATCCTGGACATAGACTGTTTCAACTTCTCTCCTCAGGATGCTTCCACAGAGCATTGCATGTCAAAACAACTAGTCACAAGGACAGTTTTTCCCCCCATGTCATCACTCTGCTAAACAACTAATTCCCAAAAACACTGTCAAACAATCTAGTAAGGCTGTATTACTATGGTTCTCCTCATCTTTCCTATTTTCTATCTCCTTATCTTCTTTTGACTATAACTTTGTTCCTTGTATCTCACAATTTATATTGTTTTATTTATGATTTATGTTGTTTGCTTATTTAGTATCCTGTGACTATCACTAAATGTTTTATGATTTATGATGAATGTATTTTTATGATTATGATCATGATTTATCACCTGTTCCTTGTATGTACACTGAGAGCTTATGCACCAGAGACAAATTCCTTGTGTGTCCAATCATACTTGGCCAATAAAGAATTCTATTCTGTTCTATTCTATTCTATTCTATTCTATTCTATTCTATTCTATTCTATTCTATTCTATTCTATTCTATTCTATTCTATTCTATTCTATTCTATTCTATTCTTTTTCCTATTGCTTATTCTATTCTATTCTATTCTATTCTATTCTATTCTATTCTATTCTATTCTATTCTATTCTATTCTATTCTTCTGTTCTGTTCTGTTCTGTTCTGTTCTATTCTATTCTATTCTATTCTATTCTATTCTATTCTATTCTTCTATTCTATTCTATTCTATTCTATTCTATTCTATTCTATTCTATTCTATTCTATTCTATTTCCTATTGCTTATTCTATTCTATTCTGTTCTGTTCTGTTCTATTATTCTATTCTATTCTATTCTATTCTATTCTATTCTATTCTATTCTATTCTATTCTATTCTATTCTATTCTATTCTATTCTATTCTATTCTATTCTATTCTATTATTCTATTCTATTCCATTCTAACCGGTGAGAAAATAGTGGAGGATATTTTTAAGGAGTTTGCTGTATCAAGACCAACACTAATGGTTCACTTCGGTTTGCACAGATCAGCTTAGATGAATGTCTATTATGGCAGGTCAAGATGGAAAAAAAACTAATTTTCCTTCCTCACTGCAAAGAAAGCCTAAGACTGGAAAAAGAAGAATTAGCTATAGATAAGACATGTCTAGTCTAACGAAGAAAAGGACTGTGTGATATGATAACATCTTCCAATATTTGAGGGGCTGTTACAAAGAAGAAGGGGTTAACTTATTCTCCAAAGCAGTGGAGAGCAGGACAAGAAGTAACAAAGGACAAGATCATCAAAGAGAGAAGCAACCTAGAACTAAGAAGAAATTTCCTGTCAGTGAGAACAATTAAGAAGTGGAACAACCTGCCTCCAGAAGTGGTGGGTGCTCCATTGCTGGAGGTTTTTAAGAAGACATTGGACAGCCATTTGTCCAGAATGGGATGAGGTATCCTGGTTCAGCAGGGGCTTGGACTTGAACAGGGGTAGGCAACCTTGGCTCTTTTATGACTCGTGGACTTCAACTCCCAGAATTCCTGAGCCAGCATAGCTCAGCTTGGAAACCTCTCCCTTTCCCCTCAGCATGGCTGGCTCAGGGATTCTGGGAGTTGAGGTCCACAAGTCATAAAGCCGCCTAGGCCAGGGGTAGGCAACCTTGGCTGTTTTATGACTCGTGGACTTCAACTCCCAGAATTCCTGAGCCAGCATAGCTCAGCTTGGAAACCTCTCCCTTTCCCCTCAGCATGGCTGGCTCAGGAATTCTGGGAGGTGAAGTCCACAAGTCATAACAGAGCCAAGGTTGCCTACCCCTGGACTAACAGAACTAAAAACCCTTCCAACTCCGTATTCTGTATTCTGTCAAGCCATTGTGATGACACTTCTCTATTAGTAATGGAAGCTTTTCCTCTGCCTCTGTAAATGAAGACTAATAAATTAGGTACCGTGAATTGCTAATTTTCATGCTGGATGTCAAGATGGTAAAAAACTGCAAGTCTGCTTCAGAGACCCGTCTATCAACCTGCAAGAGATGTTTTTCTCAATCATTCCTGAGAGGTTATGAATTATATCTCCACCAGAGTCTTGTCAGTTCTTCTTCTCTCGGCCTTCGCGAAGTTTGTCAAGATATTTTTCATTCCCCAGGCCTTTTGCAGGCAATGGTTTGGTGCCCACCCCAATTCTGGGCAAAAGACACCAACTTCTTTAAGAAGTTGGGGACACACAAGCCCAAAATTTAAGGGAGAACTTTTATAAAATGTTTTATAGATGGCATTTAGATCCTAAAAAGCTTGCAAGTATGTATCCGAACTATCAACCTAAATGTTGGAGATGTGGTGGCGAAGATGCAACGTATTTTCATATATGGTGGACCTGCAAAAAGGTTAAGGCTTTTTGGATAAAAATTTGGTGGAATATGCAGAAGATTTTCAGGCAAAGGATAAAGTTTTGTCCGCAATTGTTTTTATTGGGCATAATTACAGATGCTACTGTTGTGGACATTAAGTTGATGTTGTATTTAATCACAGCAGCAAGACTCTTAATAGGTCAATATTGGAAGAAGGAGGAATTGCCGACTATAGAAGAATGGACTCTAAAGGTTTCTGACCTGGCGGAAATGGCAAAGATTTCGGCTTACTTGAAAGATCATTCGCAAGAACGTTATATTATGGAGTGGAAAAAGTGGATTGATTATATCCAGAACAAATATGGGACTAAAAAGTTTCACCTAGCATTTGAATAAGTATTCTTTTCTTTTTTTTCCCTTTTTTATGTAATATCAGTATTGCTTGTAGTCATTTTATATGAGCTAGAGTGCGATAGAATTAATAGTTTATTGTTGTTAGCATATGGATGTTTATGATTGTTCTTTGTTTTTATACCTTGTACTTAGCTCTGGGAAGTCGGGGGGGAGGGGGGAATGGGGGGGAGGGATAGGGAGGGTTAGGTAGGGGTGGGTGGAGGGAGGGGGGGATTGTTAAAGATAAAATGTATTCTAAAACTTTTCAATAAAAAAAAGAAGTTGGGGACAGAGGCTACTATGCTGGTGGCTTTCCAGATCACCCTTGGGGCTGTTCCAAACCAATGCAGACTCTTCTTGGAAAGGGTGATTCATTGACCACTGAAAGTTGACAGGTGGCCTGTCCCTATCCTGAAGTCAGGGACAGTCCTGAAAACTATTTTTCTTTTTTTTTTTTTTGGCCTCTTCCTAAAATTGAAAATAATTCATTTTCTAAGCAGACTTCTCCCAGAGTCTCTTAAGCAAGGTTTGCTTTTATTTTTTTGGTAGAAGAAAGGTAGTAGTTTATAATAATTCCAGGAGCTGAAACATTTCCTACCCTGTGATAGTCTTAAGAACATAGAACATCAGAACTGGAAGGGACTTTAGAGGTCTTCTAGTCCAACCCCCTGTTCAAGCAGGAGATTCAGAGAAATGGCTATCCAATCTCTTCTGAAAAGCCTCCAGTGATGGAGCACCCGCAACTTTTGAAGGCAAGTTAAGTGTTAGGATTAGTTGTTAAGTCCCTTTTTTTCAGTTTTACTGTAACTTTGCACGGTCGCTAAATGAATAATTATAAGTTGAGGTCTATCTGTGTTAAATAGGGATTCAGGCTAGCTTTTCCCTGATGTAAGAGGGAAGAGAGGATAAGTTCTAGCAGACATGCAAGATTCTGCTATAATGGTCTATCTTAGTGAAGGGTAAATCTGGTGTTACTGTGGAGTTGATTTTCCGATCTGGTCTAGGCTCAGCAGAACAATATTTGAGCCGAGAATCTATTCATAACGTGTCCTTCAACCCTGCCTCCACTCTACTCTGCAATAAAAAGCGGAATCGTTTCAAGACAGCTCTGCCATCTGGACTGATCTTGGTGCATGAATGTTGTCTTTGAACATTTCAGTTGACGCTGGGACAAAATCTGCCTTGTAATTTCTCAAGTTTTCGTCTCCTAAAGAGGCTTCTAATTTTTTTGCTTCTTCTTTGTTCTCAAAGTGCTGAAGAATTTCCTTTCGATGGTTTGCCGGGGTTGGTGCACTGACTTTGTTGTTAGAAATGGGGGGAGATGGTGTGTTTTTAACCCTTCTGATCCTTCCGTCATTCACAGCCTCCCAGGATGTTCATTTTACCAATCTAAAAATATTTTCACTACTGATTTAACAGAAGCACAAATAGCCAAAAAGAGTGGAGAGTTGATGATGCAATGAAATATAACAGCTCAGTACCTTGTAAATAAAGGTAGTCCTCGACTTATGAGTGCTTGTTTAGAAACTGTTTGAAGTTGCGACAGCACTGAAAAAGCTGACTTACGACTGCTACAGCATCCTCATGGTCACTTGAGTGCAATTTGGGGGCTTGGCACTTGCATATAGATATTTACGACAATTGCAGCATCCTGGGATCACCATTTTTTACCTTCCCAGAACTTCCGACAAGCGAAGTCAATGGGAAAACCCAGATTCACTTAATGACCGCATGACTTGCTTAACAAGAGCGGTAAAAAAGGTCATAAAATTAGACCTAATTCACTTAACAATCACATCACTTAGCGATGGAAGTTCCCGTCCAATTGTAAGTTGAGGATTACTTGTAAGTGCAAGAATATCACCCTCCTTCCTTTACAATTTCTCAGACAAAAGATGTTGAGACTCTAGAAAGAGTGCAGAGAAGAGCAATGAAAATGATTAGGGGACTGGAGGCTAAAACATACGAAGAACAGTTGCAGGAATTGGGTATGTCTACTCTGATGAAAAGAAAGAGTAGGGGAGACATTATAGTAGTGTTCCAATATTTGAGGGGCTACCATGAAGAAGAAGGGTTCAACTCTTATTATTATTCTATGTTCTATGTTCCTGAAATAAATGGAAAAGCAAATTTCCTTTCATCAAGCTGGATTAGAGCTGACTTCTGTTGCCCTTCACTAGTTTCAATCTTATAGAATTGCTTCTCTCCTAGAGAACAGGCTGCCAGTAATGAAGATCTGAAGAGGACACCTGAGAGGGACAATCGCGCCTCCGCAGACCTTGGGGTGAAAATGGATGACATCTTTCCTCCCACATTTTCACTTTCGGTAATAAAAGCATCAATGCTTCCTCCGATTAAAGCCGCAAGGGCAGCAGAGATCAACATCTATGGGCCCATCTTGTGGCTAACACCATGGTGAGTGGAAGTGGGGAATCTGCAGTGCAGGAGAACTACGTGGGGGAAAAACATGAATTAATTTTGTTGTTGCTGTTTTCAGTCACTAAGTCATGTCCGACTCTTCGCAACCCCATGGACCGTAGTAGCATGCCAGGTCTCCAGTCCCACACCGTCTCCCAGGTTTTGCCCAAATTTACGTTCATTGCACCAATGACACTATCTAACCATCTCATCTTCTGCTGTCCCCTTCTACTTTTACCTTCCATCTTTCCCAACATCAAGATCTTCTCCAGTGACTGCTCTCTTCTCATTAGCTGGCTAAAATATTTGAGCCTCAGCTTCATTATCTGTCCTTCCAAAGAACAGTTAGGGTTGATTTCCTTTAGGATTGGCTGACTTGATCTCCTTGCCGGCCAAGGGACTCTAAAGAGTCTTCTCTAGTACTGCTCTATAAAGCCTTAGGCTTAGTAAGTCTAGTACCATTTTATAAAGCCTTTGCATAGACCACACTTAGAATACAGCATCCCATTTTGGTTTCAGGGCTTTTTTTCTCATAGAACGCCCAGAATGGAGTTCCGGCACCTTTTTTGGATGGAACCTTGTAGGGTAGGCAAGGCAGGTTGCATGACATGTGTGAGTTCCGGCACCTTTTTCTTTTACAAAAAAAGCACTGGTTGTCATGTTATGAAAAAGATGTAGTGACTCTGGAAAGAGTGCAGAGAAGAGCAACAAAGATGGTCAGGGGGCTGGAGGCTAAAACATATGAAGAACGGTTGCAGGAACTGGGAATGGCCAGCCTAGAGAAAAGAAGGACTAGGGGTGACATGATAGCAGTGTTCCAATATTTGAAGGGCTGCCATAAAGAAGAGGGGGTCAATTTTTTTTTCCCAAAGCACCAGAAGGCAAGACAAGAAACAATGGATGGAAACTAATCAAGGAGAGAAGCAACCTGGAATTCAGGAGAAATTTCCCAACAGTGAGGACAATTAACCAGTGGAACATCTTGGCCTTCAGAAGTTGTGGGAGCTTCCTCACTGGAGGCTTTCAAGAAGAGACTGGGTGGTCAATTGTCTGAAATGGTACAGGGTTTCCTGCTTGAGGTCCCTTCCAACTCTGTTGTTCTGTTCTTTTCTCTTCTGTTCTTCAACACCATATGAATTAATACATCGTATTAAGTACAGATTGAAACTCAAATACTTTGGCCACCTAATGAGAAGGAAGGACTCACTGGAGAAGAGCCTAATGCTGGGAAAGGTTGAGGGCAAGAGAAGAAGGGGATGACAGAGAATGAGGTGGCTGGATGGAGTCACTGAAGCAGGAGGCGTGAGCTTAAATGGACTCCAGAAGATGGTAGAGGACAGGAAGGCCTGGAGGAACATTGTCCATAGGGTCGCGATGGGTCGGACACAACTTCGCAACTAACAACAACAAATTAAGTACAGAAAATGGATTTTTTTGCCTCTGGGGAAAAAACGGAAGAACGTAATCCTTCAGAATGAAAATACGGAACGTGTTGATGACGATAGGCAGGGAATTATGAATGAAAATGCTAAAAAAGATGTCTATCTAAATTGAAGGCTTCTGTGTTGTTGAGGAAGCCATAGGTTGCTGACAGTTGCACGTTACACTCCACTGAATGGTGAGAATGGTGAGAATCCAGAGATCACTTTTAAGGGAAGGGGGGAAGCACGTTTTCAATGAATGGGTTCCCAGGGAAAAATACATCTAAGCCATGTGAATGGATGGATAGAAACCAGATGAAAGAATACAAAGAAAGCAATTAGATGATTCAGAGGTGGAGGAATGCATCAGATTGGGGTGAGATTCTACTTAGAAAAAAGGACTCTTTGTTTTGAATACATGACTTAAGCTATGAGTTACATGAGTTAGGCAACTACGGAAATTTTGCAACCCGTGAATTTCAACTCCCAGAATGCCTGGGTCAGTCAGGAATTCTGGAGTTAAAGTCCACAGCTGGCATTATTGCCCATCCCCAGGTTAAGCCTAAGTCTAGTCGTGAGAAAGGAATGAATATAAATCTATAAATATAATGAAAATTTGAGAGACACAAGAGGGATGAGAAGTTTTAATAAGTGGAATAGACTACTATTTGGTACAGGTAGTCCTCGTTTTACGACCATAGTTAGGACTATAATTTCTGTTATAAGTGGTTGCAGTGGTAAACTAAGTTGGACTGGATATTATGACAATATTTCTTGCAGTTGTGAAGTGAATTCCATGGTCATTAAGTAAGTCACACCATTGTTAAGTGAATCTAGTTTCCCCAATGGGTGTTTTTTTTGCCAGAAAAAGGTCACACATCTCAGTCACATGACTGCAGGACTCTTTAGCTGGTCATAAATATGAGCCGGATGCCAAATTGTGGTCATCAAGGGGGTGCAAACGTTATAGGTGGGAATGCAGGTTATAAGTCACAAATACAAGATCTGTTTGGAAGAGTATTAGAAGAAAAATTAATCTCCCTGCAGAATGAATAGAAAAAAAGCTTCAGGAAGATATGGAAGCTATTTGGAACACAAAGAAAAGAATAAAATTACAGAATGCCACAGAATCTGCGGAGACAGAATACGGGACAACTAGTCCTCAACTTCCAATTGCCATTAGCAAAATTTCTGTCACTAAGTCAGACAGAGGTTAAGTGACTTTTGCCCCATTTGACAACATTTCGTAAATCACTGCGGTTGTTAAGTTAGAAACCTGGTTGTTAAGTGAATCTGGCTTCCCCACTGACTTTGCTTGTCAGAAAGTCGCAAAAGAGGATCACGTGACCCTGGGACTTGGCAACAGGCATAAATGCACGCCAGTTGCCAAGCTTCCAAATTTTGATCACATGACTTTGGGGATGCTGCATCAGTCGTAAGTGCGAAAAATTGTCAGATGCCATTTTTTTCAGTGTCATTGTAAGTTTGAGCGGTCACTAAATGCATGGTTGTAAGTCAAGGACGGGAATGGGAAGTATGGAAAAGGATGTTTGTGAAGTCAGAAATTACCGTATTTTCCGGCGTATAAGATGACTGGGCGTATAAGACGACCCCCCCCCCAACTTTTGAGATGATTTTCATGGGTTAAAAAGTCGTCTTATACGCTGGAAAATACGGTATGCGTAAGAAAAAATGCACAGCTGATGGCTGGAAAAATGAGGATAGGAGGAAGTTAACAAGTAAACATCCTTGAATGACATAGAATTGATAGAATCAGAATCAGAATAGAGCTGGAAGGGACCTTGGAGGTCTTCTAGTCCAACCCCCTGCTCAAGCAGGAGACCCTACACCATTTCAGACAATTGACCACCCAGTGTCTTCTTAAAAGCTTCCAGTGATGAAGCACCCACAACGTCTGAAGGCAAGCCATTCCACTGGCTGATTGTCCTCACTGTTAGGAAGTTTCTCCTTAATTCCAGGTTGCTTCTCTCCTTGATTAGTTTCCATCCATTGTTTCTTGTCCTGCCCTCTGGTGCTTTGGAGAATAATTTGACCCCCTCCTCTTTGTGGCAGCCCCTCAAATACTGGAATACTGCTATCATATCCCCCCTAGTCCTTCTTCTCTCTAGACTGGCCATTCCCAATTCCTGCAACTTTGGAGAATAATTTGACCCCCCTCTTCTCTGTGACAGCCTCTTAGAAATCGGTGGCTATCGTGTCACCCCTAGGCCTTCTTTTCATTAGATTTGACATACCGAAATCCTGCAATCGTTCTGCATGTGTTTTAGTCTCCAGGCCTTTAATCATCCTAGCTGCGTTTCTCTGCACTTTTTCCAAAGTCTCAACATCTTTTTTGTAATGTTGTGACCAAAACTGGATGCAGCATTCCAGGTGTGCCCTTACTAAGGCTTTATAATTGTATAAACGCGTGCAAATGTGATAAACTGTATCATTATGTCATGATGCAAACATCTGCACAGAATAAGTCACGGACAATATTGGAGGAATAAAAAAAAAAGTCTTGAGAACAAAATAAATAAAGATGGGAACACCTATATTTTTCCTGTCATTTCCCCACCCCCAGGTAAGAAAGAGCCTCTTAAACCGTTTCAGCCTGAGAATTTCAAAGATACTTCATGACTATTTAATGACTATTTGTTTTTGCAGAATGCATTTTCTCTTTCTCTCTCTCTCTCTCTCACACACACACAGCCTAGTGCTTCAGTTAGAAAATAAATAAATACCTTGGGCCCGTTGCCCAGGTTATTAAAGCTAATGGGCAGAGGCCATTTCAGAATCATCAGAAGAAATACCGGTAGCCTTTTTAAAAATTATTATTTTTGAGACTGATGACCCCAGTTCCTTCCAGGGAAATGGAAGAAGTGGCTTATATTTCTTGAGTATTTATATCTCCTTTTTCCCCCCATTCCTCTTCCGACCTCCTAAAAATCTCTCACCATTACATTCATTGACAACACATAAAAAGAAATCAAATGCAAATCAGTGGTTCAAGCTTATAAATTCCGAGCAGTATTCTTTTTTCCTTAGCTGAAGATTTCTGCTTTCCGTGCTTGATCGATCTATCATTCTTCTTATCACAGTAAATTTCATGTTTGGGGTATATCATTCCAAAGTATGTTCACATCTTTAAACGACTTTGGTCATTGTAATTGTAATTCTTTATCAAAATAAAACAGGGCAGAAGAACAAAACTTTGTGATTAATATCGCTTCACTCATATGACACCTGAGACCCAAAGAAATTAATAGCCAGTTCTTCCCAGAAGATGGGAAAAGAGTTCTTTTTTTTCTGGGTCTTACAGGCACTTCACTAAAATATCACCAGTTTGGTGTGGTGGTGAAAGACATCAGGAGTCTGGGAGTTCTAGTCCTGCCATAGCTACAAAGCCAGCTAGGTGACTTTGGGCCAATTCCTCTCTCTCAGCCCTGAGAAGATGGAGGCCAAGGCAGACCACTTTCAAAACTTTGCCAAGAAAACTTCAGGGTGATCCATGTAGTGATCGGGACTCACGACTGACTCAAAGAACACAGCCACTTTGGTGTGATGGTTAAAACCACCAGGCTAGAAAATGAGAGACTAGGAGTTCTATTCCCACCCTGGGTGACCTCAGGCCAGTTCCTCTCTCTCAACCCTGGGAAGAAGACAACGGTCAACCACTTCCAAACTTTGCAGCCACTTATCCATGAAATCATCAGGAGTCCAGACTAACTGAAATAAGAGAACTAGTTTGGTGTAGTGAAGAGGTTTGTCTAGAAACCAGAAGATTGTGAGTTCTAGACCTGTCTTAAGCACAAAGCCAGCTGTCAAGTTCGAAGCACCTTTTTGCTGGTCTGACAATTATTGCTTCTCAGTTTGCCAACGAACTTGGGGGGAGGGAAAGGGATCAGAATGCAGACTTCAAAAGATCAAGAAAGCAGACCGTGAGAATCAAGGACAGCTCACCAGGTGTCTGGCCAGCCCCAGAGACACTTTCTCATAACAATATTTTTCCTCCTAATGGGGCAGTGTGACCTGACCAAGAAGGAGGAGGGGGAATTCTATACTTTTACTATATGGGATTGGGTGGGGGGTTTTCCAGAGCTGGTTTTGCTTGCATGCGTGCCGGAATGATGTACTCAATAAAGTTTTACATTAAGAGTTTGGAAAGCCTCAAAGGTGTTTATTTGGTTGGTTTCATCAGTCGGAACCTTGACACCAGCTGAAGGAGCTCAGGCCAGTTCCTCTTTCTCAACTCTGGGAAGAAGGCAACAGTCAACCACTTCCAAACTCTCCAGCCACTTACCCATATAGTCACCAGGAGTCAAGGCTAACCAAAATAAGAGAACTAGTTTGGTGGAACGATGAGGTTTGACTGGAAGCCAGAAGATTGTGAGTTCTAGACCTTAGGCACAAAACCAGGTGGGGGATCTTGGGCCAGTCACTTTCTCTCAGCTCTAAGAAGGAGACAATGACAAAATCTTGCCAAGACAACTACAGGAACCAGTCCAGGCAGTCAGCAGGAGTCAACTGACTTGAAAGCGCAATATAACCTCCTTCAGATAACACAATCCCATTTAAAAAAGTGACTTATGACCGTTTTTCACACTTACAACCTTTCTAGTATCCCTATGGTCATGCGATCAAAATTTGGAGGCTTGGCAACTGGTTCATACTTATGACCATACATGTGTGCTAAGGTCACGTGATCCCCTTTTGCAACCTTTTGACGAGCAAAATCACTGGGGAAGCCAGATTTGCTTAACAACCAGGGGTTACTAAATTATCAACTGCAGCGATTCACCCAACAACTGTGGCAAGAAGGTCATAAAATGGGGCAAAGCTCACTTAACAAAGGTCTCATTTAGCAACAGAAATGTTGGGCTCAATTGTGGTCGTCAGTCGAGGACTGGCTGTAATTTGAAGCACGGGAGGCCAGAGAATCTATAGATTCCCTTGAGTGGACTGTAAAAGGAAAGACACTCATCGGCCTCCTTCAACCTGAATTGTGAAAATCGGCAAGAGGGTGGGCGAAGCATCAGGATGAAAACCTCTTGGAGGTGCACATAAAAGAGGCGCGGTTCGTACCGTGGCCCTCGGGTTTATCCCGCTGCCAATTTTGACACAGGCCCTAGCAAAGAATTCTGGAATTAAAGTCCTTGGCAAACTTCAGACTTCTCCTTCGAGAGAATGGAGCTCTGAATGGATGCAGACAGAAGAAGAGATAACAGATGGGCAGCATACAACAGCAAAGCATCTGCCGGATTCAAGAGCTTTCCTCTCTGCTTTGTCAGAAAACCAGCTTTCAAAAGGCAGGAAACTGCATCAATTAGGTAACATTTTTGCCTTTATCCAACAACGTTAACAGAACCTTGCAAGTCTGAAATTACAAGTCTCCCACCGTCTCTTTTAAAAGCCTGAAAGTTTTTTCTGAGTCTTTTTCTCTTTTCATTAGGCAGCCGTGGGCTGTGCCCTGCCTGATCTGTTTCCTAGGGAGAATCCTTCCTCTCTCCCTCCCCCCATTTCCAATGTCATCACCACACATTATTAAACCTATTTTTAATTTTAACTACATTTAAATACGAGCACAAATCAATTCTAGTCCTGTTCTGGTCCTCCACTCGTTTTGGGAGGATGGCTACTAATGTTTCATTCAAAGTTCCATCTTGGCTTTTAATCGGGGGGGGGGGAAGTTATACACCCTAACTCTATGACACAGCATGCTGTGAGAATCCAGCCACCTGCAGCTTAAGCAATAAACCATGATTAAAATAGTTTATCACACTGCTTTAACTAGCATTATTGCTGAATCCCAGAGAAACCACTGTTTGGACAGAAACAAGAAATATTCTTGATGCAGCATCGTGTTCCAGCGATGCTAAGAGCTATTTCTATTTTCTCAAGCTGTTTCTTGTATACTGGAAAAGGGAAAGATGGAGAAATGACGATATGTAAGTCAGGATACCATCTTGCATTTATTCATTTGTGTCAGATGTCATGACATAAATTATATAATCATGACATTTTCACAATAACTTGACAGAAACATTGTTTTGATAGCCTTATAGCTCATGTGTATGGAGATTCTGTCCTCCAGGTCAGGTTGTTCCAAAGGTGGATTTGTAACTGGCTGACAAACTGTACTCAACGCGTTGCCCTTAATGGTACTACATCTACGTGGAGGGAAGTAAGCAGTGGGGTGCCACAAGGTTCCCTCTTAGGCCCAGTACTCCTCAATATCTTCATAAATGACTTAGATGAGAGAATAGAAGGTGAACTCATCAAATTTGAAGATGACACCAAACTGACAGGAATAGCCAACACTCCAGAAGACAAACTCAGGATCCAAAAAGATCTTGACAGACTTGAACACCTATCTAACAAAATGAAATTCAACACCTATCTAACAAAATGAAATTCAACATAGGGAAAAGTAAAGTTTTACACTTAGACAAGAAAAACCAAAAGAACACATACAGGTTAGGTGATAGCATAAACTTAATAGCATAAACTGTGAGAGGGATCTTGGAATCTTAGTGGCCATCAGTTAAATATGAGCCAGCAGTGTGCAGTGGCAGCCAGAAAAAGCCAATGCAATCCTAAATTGCATTAACAAAGGGATTGAATCAAGATCACGTAAAGTACTGATACCACTCTATGAAGCCTTAGTAAGACTATACCTAGAATACTGCATCCAGTTTTGGTCACCACACTATAAAAAAGATGTTGAGATGAGCAGAGAAGAACAACAAAGATGATTTGGGGCCTGGAGGCTAAAACATACGAAGAAGGGCTACAGGAACTGGGCATGGCTAGTCTAGTGAAGAGAAGGACCAGGGGAGACATGATAGCAGTCTTCCAATATTTGAGGGGGTCTCACAGAGAGAAGGGAATCAACCTATTTTCCAAAGCACCTGAAGGCCAGACAAGGAATAATGGATGGAAACTGGTCAAGGAGAGATTCAACCAGAAAATAAGGAGAAATTTTCTGACAGTGAGAACTATCATCCAATGGAACAGACTGCCTTCAGAAGTTGTGGAAGCTTCATCACTGGAGGCCTTCAAGAAGAGACTGGACTGACACCCATCAGAAATGGTATAGGGTCTCCTGCTTGGGTGGGGGGGGTTGGACTAGATGACCTATATAGGTCCCTTTCAACTCTGATATTCTGTATTCTGTAAAGATGCTTTTTCAAAAGGCAATGGGACTTCAGTCAGAACTGAAGAAACGTCTTGGATGAGATGTGAAATGTCTTCAAGGAAAAAAACCAAAGAAAGTCCCGTTGCCTTTTGAAAAAGCATCTTTGGGACTTATAGCTTATGCTTCTAACAGTCTGAAATCCCAACATTTCATTTAAACTACCACCATTTGTATGGGGGAAATGGAATTCTGGAAATAAAAGAATTAAACAATCTTTCAAAATTCTGAACAATACTGACACGTTGACCCCTTAATTAAAATGCTTTGCTAACTTTTCTTAAAATCTGTGTCCTGCCTGTTAATTTTATTCCTAATAATTTTGGTGGGTCAGCAGGTTCTTCAGGAATATTGTAATCAAGTTTAAATTATATTTAATGTAAGTTATACATATCCTAAGCTGAATCATGTATGCCCTTGATAAGAAGTCACCATCTTTCAATCTGAAGTCAGTTAGTGTGCCAGAGTCAATTAAATAACGCTAGTTAAATGTGGGCTCAGTTAGATGACAAGTGTATACAGAGCTGGGCTGAGCGTTATACCTAATAAATTCTCTTCAACAATCCTCATCAAATTGCAGTGAGTTTTTAAGTGTCGTGCCATAAAGCAGTTTGATGCTTTGTACTCTTTAGTGTTTTTATTAATGAGTAAGATAAGGAACAGAAAGAATGAGCATCAAAAGCACAAAGGAACCCAAATTGGACTAACACCATACAGACAAAAATCTGTAAATTAAAAAAAATGTCTTGAAACTGCAAAGCTCTCGTGACAGAAAACGGACTGTTCAATTGAACATTTTTGCCACTTAGTCTATCGCAGAACTCTTTCAAGTTCCATGGAGCCTCTTTTTAGAAAAAACTCTTGACCTAGAAAAGAGAAATAAAAATCAAGCTGATCGTAATAGGATAGAGGAATCGACTGAACGGGGCAGAATAAAATTGAAGAGAAATGCACAGTTTTATAGGGCTCCCTCACTTGTCCACCATCTACATGGCTTCCAAAAAAGATTAAGGGAAATTTGGGTTGAATTAGCAAAAGTACAGTTTCTTAAATCCTGTACAGGTAGTCCTCGACTTACCATGTAATTGAGATCAGAATTACAATCATAAATCATGTTAGTTGTTGAGTGGGTCACCATGTGACTAAGCCTGATTTTACAACCCTTTGTGAGTGCGTATTAAATAAATGCCCTGTAGTTAAGCAAATCTCTCTGGGTGGGGGGGAGAGAGAAAGAGAGAGGGAGAAGGGGGTGAGAGAGAGGGGAGAGAGAGAGAGAAAGAGGGGGAGGGGGAGAGAGAGAGAGATGGCGTCCTTAGAAGCATGTTTTTGAAATTCACCTCTCCATTGCCAGAAGGTAGAGAGGCTTACAGAATCATAGAATAACAGAGTTGGAATGGACTCTGGAGGTCCTCTAATCCAGGGGTGTCAAACTGCTGGCCCACAGGACGGATGCGTCATGCAGAAACTGTTTGACACCCCTGCTCTAGTCCAACCACCTGCTCAGGCAGGAGACCTTATACCACTCCAGACAAGTGACTGTCCAATCTCTTCTTAAAAACTCATGTTGGACTGTCCACAACTTCTGAAGGCAATCTGTTCCACTGGTTAATTGTTCTAACTATCAGAAAATTTCTCCTTAGTTCCAGGTTGCTTCTCTCCTTGATTAGTTTCCATCCGTTGCTTGTCTTGCCTTCTGGTGCTTTGGAGAAGAGGTGGACCCTCCCTCTTCTTTGTGGCAGCCCCTCGAGTATTGGAACACTGCTATCATGTCACCCCCTAGTCCTTCTTTTCTCTAGACTAGACAAATCCAATTCCTGCAACCGTTCTTCATATGTTTTAGCCTCCAGCCCTCTAATCATCTTTAGTTAACACCCTATTGTGCTAACTCCCTCTCTTCTTCCTCACTGCCACTGTGTGGACTAGGCCCCCCAACCTTTTGGGCACCAGTGACTGGTTCCGTGGAGAGAGGTTTTTCCGCGGACCAGAGGGGCCGTGGTTTTGTGTGCTGCCTGCATCCCACAGATGGGTCTTTGCTGGTTTGTGCAGACCAGTTGCTGGCATGCCGCGGCCCGGTACTGGTCCATGGACTGGGGGTTGGGAACCCCTGGACTATAGCATCTCCACTGATACGCTCTCCTGACCTAGTTAAGGATGTCACGCAAACTGAGTCTTTATGCAATTGTATGACCTGTAGCCAGCTGTGATATTAATTTTTTAGAAAAGTCTCATTATTCTTTTACTGACGTTATGGATTGATGTCCATAAACTACTTTACAGGTCCTTAGGCTGAAAGGTAGACCAAAGACCTGATTTTATTTACTTATTTTAAGAATGTAAATATAGATCACATGAGCCTGCCGTACTATTTCATTATGAGTATTCCTTTTCAACTAAAATAGAATCCTTTTGAATTCAGGCTTACTGATTCAGCCCGAAATACAAAATATCCTTCATCTGCCTACTGAGAGCTATGTTAGAATAGATCTACTATCCAGGTTTCCAAACTGGCAGTTAAGTTAGCCAATAATTTCCCTAGAAATGCAACTGCTGGGAATAAGTCATGTTCCTCCCAGACAGAATAACAACAGATCTGGAAGAGGAGGAGGGGAAATAAATCACTTTGGATTATCAAAGCTGGCAAAAAAACCAAAAAACCAGATGCCTAATTATTTCTGGAGATGCGATTACAATTGTTAGAAGAGTAAATGATTTTTCCATTGTTCCGATGCTGCTAAAAACTAGCAGTATTTCATATTGTGCCATTAAAGCTTCCAGAAGCATCAAAATCTGCATTTTTGTCCCTGGAATAGCTATGGAAACACAGTGGGTCCCCAGAGTCTGAATCAGTGAGCTTGGATCAAAGCAACATTCACAACTGCAAAAGGAAAGCAATCAAGACATGCATGGAGAGAGATGCCACTTTTTCGATACCATTTTTCCTCTGCCATTAGTAGAAATACACCTAGAACAGGAATCTTCAGGGAACCTCCATAGAAAAGATGTTTGATAGGTAGGCTGGGTGACTTTGGGCCAATCACCAGGAGGCTGTGAGTTCTAGTCTTGCCTTTGGCAAGAAAGCAGTTGGGTGACTTTGGGCCAATCACCAGGAGGCTGTGAGTTCTAGTGCTGCCTTTGGCAAGAAAGCAGTTGGGTGACTTTGGGCCAATCACCAACAGATGGTGAGTTCTAGTGCTGCCTTAGACATGAAAAGCAGCTGGGTGGCTCTGGGCCAATCACCAGGAGATAGTGAATTCTAGTCCCACCTTAGGCATGGAAAAGCAGCTGGGTGACTCTGGGCCAATCACCAGGAGGTAGTGAATTCTAGTCCTGCCTTAGACATGAAAACCAACTGGGTGACTCTGGGCCAATCACCAGGAGATAGTGAGTTCTAGTCCCACCTTAGGCATGGAAAAGCAGTTGGGCGACTTTGGGCCAATCACCAACAGATGGTGAGTTCTAGTCCTGCCTTAGACATGAAAACCAGCTGGGTGACTCTGAGTCAATCACCAGGAGGTAGTGAATTCTAGTCCTGCCTTAGACATGAAAACCAACTGGGGGACTCTGGGCCAATCAACAGGAGATAGTGAGTTCTAGTCCCGCCTTAGACATGAAAACCAACTGGGGGACTTTGGGCCAATCACCAGGAGATAGTGAGTTCTAGTCCCGCCTTAGACATGAAAACCAGCTGGGTGACTCTGGGCCAATCACCAGGAGATAGTGAGTTCTAGTCCTGCCTTAGGCATTGAAGCTGACAAGGTGACTTTGGGCCAATTCCTCTCTCTCAGCCCAAACCACCTCACAGGGTTATTGTTGGGAAAATAGAAGGATTAAGTATGTTCACTACCTTGAGTTACTTATAAAGTACTAAAGGTGGGATTAAAAAAAATCTTAAAAAAGAATATGTGTTTAAAAACTGTAATAGGTATTGTCCAGGGCAAGCTATTCATCCATACAATTATACAGTCTGAAATATAACTATTAATTGATTTGGCTGAACAAAGAGCAAATGAGCTTCAAGGCACCCCCAGCTGAAAATTCTACTCATACTGAGTAATTAATACAGACCTTGTACAAATACTGTAATTAGAAATCTGCACACAGAGCTGAAAGGGGGGAATTATGTAGGATTTCGCTCTGGCTCAGAAAACAGCAAGGCGCATGCCTTCCAAAAGCTCACTTGCAAGCCACACAATCTAGGTTCTGATTCAACAACAAGAAAACAAACTGGACATTCACTGCCATATATGGCAACTCTTTGCCTAAGGTTTTATTATTATTTTTATCTCACCTTTATTATTATTATTTTTAGCAACAGCTCAAGGCAGCGAACATATCTAATGCTCCCATTTTTCCCCACAACTGTCCTGTGAAATGGGTTGGGCTGAGAGAGGGGAACTGGCCCAAAGTCACCCTGTCAGCTTTCATGCCTGAAGTGGAATTAGAACTCACCACCTCCTGGTTTCCAGCCTGAAGTGTTAACGTGCTTAGCAACTGATGATGCCGGTAGTTGTTTCAATTAAATCAGGGCTTTTCAACCAGTGGTACAGGTACCACCTGTGACACATTGGCACCTGGCAGGTGGTACTCGACCATACTAGAAAAGTGGTAGCGGGGGAGGGGAATGAGCTGAACCGGTGGCAGCACCGCACAAGCCTGAGCGAGAGACGGCTGGAACTGCAGGGCTGTCAGGGCTCAGCTGAAGCGCCAGGATCAGCACCAGGCTCCAGCTGGAGCTGAATGTTGATCCTGGTGTGTCTGCTGAGCCCAGAAGAAGCGCCGATCAGCTGGAATGTTGCAGCATCTCCAGGCTTTTGTGATTGACATTCAGATGCTTGGCAACTGATTCATATTTATGACGGTCATAGTCTCCCAGGGTCATGTGAAGTGACCAAAACCTGCTGCAACCACCCAGCAGATGAGGGGGGGGGGAAATAAAAATCAAACACCCCCACCCCACCCCTGCTGCCAATCCTCAACAGAAATGCTCACAACAATGAAAACCTCGGACAGGAGGAAGAGCACCGCCGGGCGGGCAGGCAGGTGTCTTGCTTGGCTGTGGTTTGGGGGGCACTTTTTTCAGTGCCATTGTCACTTCGAACAGACACTAAGCAACCTGTTGTAAGCCGAGGACTACCTGTACTTCATCACTTTTTTCCTTTTTTTTTTGGTCATCAAGTTTTTGACACCTTGCTAGGCGATTGGTGGTACTCGGATGTTGCCATATCCTAAAAGTGGTACAATGGTTGAAAAGGTTGAAAAGCCCTGAATTAAATAATATGTTCAGAGACCTTGGAAGCACATCTTCTCCAAAGCAGCACTTGCTCTTTGGAATGAACTTCTCCCTGAAGTAGGAGACAACATAGAAGAGGGTTAGAAGGGACCTTGGAGGTCTTCCAATCCAACCTCTGCTCAAGCAGGAGAACCTATACCATTTCAGACAAATGACTGGTAAATCTCTTCTTGAAAACCTTCAGTGATGGAGCAGCCATAACTTCTGCAGGCAAGCTGTTTCACTGGTTAATTGTTCTCACTTGCAGGAATTTCTCCTCAGTTCTAAGTTGGATCTCTCTTCTTCCTCCCATTGTTTCTCGTCCTGCTCTCTCTCTTTTCTCAGTCCCTCAACCATTGGAAGCCTGCTGTCACATCACCCCAATCCTTCTCTTCATTAGATTAAATGTATGTACTGTAGCTCCCTCAACCATTCGTCATATGATTTGGCCTCCAGACCTTTTATTATCTTTGTTCCTCTTCTCTGCACTCTTTTCAGGGTCTCAGACCCTACAGATGGATCTGCTCAAGTTGACCTCTTGTCTTTAGATGCTGCCCCTTAAGTTTGAAGTGGCAACTACTTTAACTTTTAAGTGGTTGCTCTTAGGAGAGCCGTGAAGACCTGGCTGTTCATCCAGATCTTTGGCCAGAAAACCGAGACCGCCTCACCTCATCACATCTTTTCTTAATCAACTGCCATTTCTTTGATAACAGAATAACAGAATTGGAAGGGGCCTTGGAGGCCCTAGAGACCATTCCAGACAAATGGTTGTCCAGTCTCTTCTTGAAAGCCTCCAGTGATGGAGCACCCACAACCTCTGGAGGCAACTTCCGTTCCACTGGTTTATCGTTCTCCGCCTAGCATCATTGAGCTTTGGGTGAGATATAAAAGAGCGTGACCTAGTTATTATTCGGAATGCTGTATTTTTCTTATTCTGCAACTAATCCATTTCCTTTGCCTGGGCTTCTGTTAGCCCACTTTGGAGAAAGGCCCACGGTTTTTCCTGTTGCTCTAGATTTTATACCTCTGCTGGCCAGAACGTCTTTGTGATCTTAAATGAGAGTGCAGCTCCATAAATGTTGCATGTGGCCCTCAGCCCCCTCCCGCTGGCCAAACACAGCGAGGTTCCTGACGCTGCAGCCAGTTAAGCCTTTCAAACGTGCGCAGCCTTTTAGGAAGACTTCTTTAATAAGGCAAATTCTGCTAATCAAAGACCTTTTCAAAGAAGCACTGATGTGGTTGGGATGGGACTTAACCTGCATCTTCAGGGGTCTGCAGCAAATCAGACTTTTAGCCATTAAATTCCCAGACCACCAAGATGCCTCCTTCGGGTTTTTTTTGCTCTTCCTGATCAGCTAATGAGTGTTTGGGAAGAAAAGTCACATCTCTCCACCTACGGGGCTAAAAAGCTAGCTGGTCTGGTTCATCACTGGAGATCAAATCATAATTAGTGCACTTCAAAGCTAAAGCAGCCATTTTTAAAAAAATAACAGTGGTCGGCATCAAAATAGCAGGAAATTAAGGTTGCCGCTGACTGCCCCATGCCTGCTATTCTGTTCTTCCACACAGGGACAGATTGATCAGGATTTTTTCCCTTCCTCTATCAAAACAGTGTAGCATAGCTGCTCACTACAAGTAGCCCTCAATTTATGACCATAGTTGAGCCCAGAATATCAATTGTAATTCCTGCTGGTCATTAAGTGGATCACCACATGACTGACCCAATTTTACATATATATTTTTTTATAATTAATAGCAAATTTTATTATTTAAAACTTTGGACAAGGTGTTAACGGTCTGACAATCCTTCTTGTCTTGCATCATTTTTGTGTTTTGTATACATATATACACTTTATGTACATATCATTTACATACAGTTATAGAATATTCAATCTTATCAACCACCTTATTCTAGTAATATGTGAAATCAGCATCCTGTGTGTTTCTGTTGTGACCTTCCTTTCTGTTCCCACCATGAGTAAAACTTATTCCAAATTTTGTAGTAATCTGACTGGTCTTTATTTTTAATTTCCAAAGTTAACTTGTCCATTTCTGCGCATGCCCAAATTTTATTTATCACTTCACTCTCGTCTGGTATTTTACTGTTTTTCCATTTCTGGGCGAACGTCATTCTTGCTGCTGTGATGATGCGTATCATTATGTATAACTTCTTTGGTATGCTTCTCTGTTGTTATGCCTAGCAGGAAAAATTCTGGTCTATAATCTACACTCCGTCCTGATATTTCTTCTAACCATATCCGAATCTTTTGCCAATACTTTTGCATCTTATTACAGGACCACCAAACATGAAAATAAGTACCTAATTCTTCAGAACATTTCCAACAGCTAGGGGATATTGTCTTGTAGATTTTGGCTAATCGTGCTGGGGGAAGATGCCACCAGTAAAACATTTTATATATATTTTCTTTATAAGCTGAGGCCAGCGTTATCTTTTTATTTCTATCCCAAAGAGTTTGCCGAATATCAAAATCTATGCCACGTCCCAAATTTTTAGCCCACATCAGCATTGGTTCTTTAACTTGTTCCTCAAACATTACAAACTATACAATTTCCTTATTTGTTTCTCATCTGACCCCAATAAAATTTTATCCAATGCAGTTTCTTGAATATTTATCCCCCACTCTTTCTTATCTTTCCCATATTGTGTTTGCATCTGTAAGTAAGCCCACCATTCCAATTTTATCCCTGGTTGTTCTAGATCAGGAGTGTCAAACTCAATTTCACTGAGGGCCGCATCAGCATTGCGGTTGCCCTCAGGGGGCCGGGTGGGTATGGCCAGGGTGGGCGTGGCCTACTGGGTGGGCGTGGCTAGAGTGCGTATGGCCTACTGGGTGGGCGTGGCCAGCTCTACATCGTTCCCATCAAGGGTGCCTATGGGGGCCTGGGCAGGAGTGGGACAGATCTGAGGGTCTCTGGCAGGAGGAGGGTCTCTGGGCCAGGGCCAAGGCAGTGGGGGCCGTTCCCTCACTGTTTCCAGGATGGCTTCGCGGGCCGCATGAAACCACTTCGTGGGCCAGATCCGGCCCCCGGGCCTTGTGTTTGACATGTCTGTTCTAGATCCTGTCTAGATTTCAATTCTCCCATTTCATTCATAATATCCTTTTATGTAGTACTGTTTTCCAAATTAAACAAATTTGCGTACACTATCGCTTTAAGGGTGGACAACCAGACTGGTACTTTAATGTGATTTTGTTTTCTAATTTTATTCCAAATTTTAAGTAGCGCTTATCTAATCCGATGGTTTTGAAAATGTTGATATAGCCCTTGCTTCTCATTCCATAGGAATGCGTGCCAGCCTAATTGTAGATCATGGCCTTCTAGAGTTAATAATCTTTTATTCTTTAAAATTATCCATTCTCTAATCCAGGTTAACGCCGCTGCATGATAATATGTTTCCCAGTCTGGTAGTCCAAAACCCCCCATTTTCTTTAACATCCTGCAGATGTTTCATTTTAATCCTCGGTTTTTTTCCCTTGCCATATAAAATTTAATGTCAATTTGTTCAGGTTCCCAAAAAATTTTTGATCAAGTTGTATAGGAATATTTTGGAAGAGGAATAGGATTTTAGGCAATACATTCATTTTTATGACAGCAATTCTCCCTAACAATGAAAGGCTCAAGTTTCCCCATCTTTCCAGGTCTTATTTTATTTGTTTCACTATTTTGTCATAATTCTTCTTTGATTGAAGTACATCTGGCCGTAATAGTAATTCCTAGATATTTTATCTTCTTAACTATTTGTATATCCATAATCCCAGCCAAGTTTTCTTTCTGTTTATTCGTCATATTTTTAACAATCATTTTAGTTTTACCCTTGTTTATTTTCAGCCCAGCGGCTTCTCCATATTTATCTAATTCTTCCAACAGTTTCTAGCCAAAAGACAAACTAAGCACAACACTAGGATAATGTTAGACACCCTAGAATATTACGAAATACATAGTGGACAACAAATGGCATTATTATTCCTAGATGCCCAGAAGGCCTTTGATAATGTTAAGTGGCCATTTATATACCAATTTTATATTTTTCACAGCAGTGATTAACCAAATCTGCACTCATTCAAGCAAACCCATTCTCCACAATGGATAGATTTTGGCTGGAAACCAGAAGTCATTGCTGGTTTCCAGCATCATAAATCATAGTCAGTTGACAGTGGTTTGCTGCAAACAGCAGTAAATATGGGTCAGTTGCCAACACCCAAAATGCAATCATGTAAGCACAGAGGGCTGGATGTTGGAACTTCAAATCCTTATCACAAATACCATTTTTGGGGTCCATTGTAATTTTAATGAGTGTAAGCTACTTAGCAATTTAATAAGCTGAGGATATTTGTACTGGGATATTTCTAAGAAAAAGACACAAAATACACAGGCTTGGGGGAAATTGACCAAAAAGATGAATACACGGAATGTTTCCAAAAGCTTCATGGTTTCATGTTATCTGCCTTGATGATTTTAATGTTTTTTTATGTTGTAAGCCACCCAGAGTCATTTGACATGAGATGGCTAACAAATTTCGTAATAAAAGCTATTTGCAACAGTTGCATACAAATATATTTATCTTACAAGAAACGGCACACAAATTTACTTATTAAATTGGAGGCATTAGAGAAAGTTACCTGCAAGAGTCATTCAGGTAGCACTTTTCCCTTTTTTTTAGAAAATGTAAAACGGGGCAACAATAATATTGACAAAAGTATGCTAGAGTCATTAGGAGAGAATTGAAGGGAAAGTAAATCACAATTCATTGCTGGAGCATAAGAACATAGCAGCATGAGTCTTAGAGAGCCCCATAGAAACCCAGGCAAGATTCAGGGCATAAATCAAATCCTAGTAAATCTCCCTGTAAAAAGTTAAGAGCCTGTGTTGGAATCAAAGTTCCAAATGCCCACCAAACTTTTGACTCATTCTCGTCCTCTGAGGCAGGGGTCCTCAACCTTGGCACCTTTAAGACTTGTGGACTTCAACTCCAAGCTGGCCGAGGAATTCTGGGAGTTGAAGTTCACAAGTCTTAAAGTTGCCAAGGTTGAGGACCCCTGCTCTGAGGTACGCATTAGATCTGATATCTCAAGGCCAAAATATAACAGCAGACAAGGAATGCAAGACAAAATAGTCTCTGAAAGAAGTTTGCTTGAGTAAGTTTTCTTTAACAGAAATAAGCAAAAGAATATTCCATATCCAATCCAGACTTCCAAGATCAAGATCAGAGGTATCATCAGCCGGTCCAGAGGTCAGAATTTCACAAGTAGAATCCACACAAGAGTCACATAAAAATCAGGCCGTTGGTTGAAAGGAAGGATCATGAGTCAGGGCTGCCTCTTAAATCAAGCGGCAGCCAGCTGTTTCTAATCAAGAGAATTGCTTCCTTGCTTGGCAAGGGGCCTCATAGAACATCTCTGCTCTGTTCTCCTTGCTGAGTCCTGACATCATCATCATTGGATGCTCAGGTGGTTTGAACAGCCTCAGCTGATTCTTAGCTTTGTGTGTCCTGAGACTGACATTCTACACTCTAGCAGCTTCTTCACATTCAGAGTCAGCATCTGATACGTGGGTCATAATGTAAGAGTAGAACAAGAACTAATGGGAGGAAGGAAGGAAGGGAGGGAGGGAGGGAGGAAGGAAGGAAGGAAGGAAGGAAGGAAGGACCAAAGCTGAAGGAAGGAGGAATTTCTTGGCAGTAACCAGTGAGAAAGTCTGTCTCCTGAAGTACTAGGTGCTCTGTCGGTGAAGATTTCCAAGACAATACCACTTGTCCCAAATGGTCTGAGGATTCCTGCACTGGGGGTGGGGGTAGACTAGAAGACCTGAAAGGTCCCTTCCAATACTAAGATTCTATTATTGCAATTTCGCTAGCAATTTACACAGAATCATCACACACTATAAGTGACTGCATGCTGCTATCAGACATTAACCCAGAAATTAACATAACATGTTTGACTCTGGAGGATTGCACTGATTGCCCAATCTTTAACTGTCTTTTGTTGTCACAGAAGACAAATGATTTTTGTTGAATATGCCTTCATTTGGCTATTTGACATCGAGGGGTACAGACAAAGGTCTGAAAGTAAACTTGTATAATTTGAGCAAATAGATCTGGGAAGATTAGGAAGTTGGGTCAAGTTTATTTCAGAGATTACTTTATCCAGATGGTCAAGGCACCAGAGGAGGAATTAATTTGGGTATAATTTAATATTTGATATCATATTTGAACTGACTTAAATAGCACTTCCTCATTAATTTGCAAAGAAGATTGTCCCTACCTTTCCCTTTCTCTTTAGGAAAGCTGCTTGGAAATAACACTGGCATGAAAGAAAAGGGGTCGTGCAAAAAATTTCATGCAAATTTGCACGCCGAGATTCAAAGGAGCTCAAACTTGTTATGTATCAAAAGACCCAGAGGATTTGGTTTTTTTCTACGTATTCTCCAACAAGCGGAACAAATAACCCGGAGCAATTATATAAAGAAGGGAAGAATCCACTTTTGACTTTCTGCACAGTGACTAAAAGACGAGGATTTGAGCGTGGATTTGATTTCTTTAATTAACAATTTGGTATCCTCCTCTGCTTTTCTTGGGAAAAATTCAGCAGATCTGTCAGCACCGAAGGGTGGGGGTGGGGGTGGGGGATCCAGCAAATGTGCTTCTTCTTGCGTGGGCAATCATTTGTCTAATGCAGGAATAATTGTAAACATGCCTTCCTAACTGTCAATTCACAGCTGACACAGTGAAACACAGAAAACCCTGGAGGAGGAATAACATTTAGGAGGAAGCACCACGCAGGCGTTAATTTCGTTGCAATGTATTTTTGTCCGGTCTCCAGCTCAAAATGCTCCCCAAATTTCCTCCATTCAAAATGTCTTCTTGGAGGTTTAAACAATGGGATTTTTAAAGGGTTGATCTACTTTCAAAAATGGTCTAAGCAAACTGTCTGATACCAATGGTTTCTAAATCGAAGTGCAACGGGCAGATTTGATCTCTTATTTGACCTCTTTCCAGATGTTCACATCTTTTTCTTTGCTGATGGGACCTGCTGAAATATATGTTTGTCTGTCTGTCTGTCTGTCTGTCTGTCTGTCTGTCTGTCTGTCTCTCTCTCTCTCTCTCTCTCTCTCTCTCTCTCTCTGTGTGTGTGTGTGTGTGTGTGTGTGTGTGTAAATGGATGGATAGATAGATGGATGGATGGATAGATAGAATGGCCTAATAGAATACAGCATTAGTGGATAAAACTTTTCCAAAAAAACAGCATATAAAATGTATAGCAAAATATAGAACACTAGAGCAGTGGATTATTTTGAAAACAGACAGTACAGGTGATAAATAAAATTATGAATAGAATTAAATTACGTATCAGTAGTCCCTGGAGTGACTAAACCTATGGCTGGGTATCTAGGTCATTTAGACATTGGGCAGCAGTGCCCTTGAGATGATATATTTCATGTAGGGATCCAGGGAACTTTCTGAGGGGGCATTCGGTTGCAATTTGATGCAACGTTTGAAGGACTTCACAATCAATCAATTAGAATAGAGCTGGAAGGGACCTTGGAGGTCTTCTAGTCCAGCCTCCTGCTGAAGCAGGAGACCCTATACCAGTGATGGCGAACCTTTTAGAGACTGAGTGCCCCAAAACTGCCCCTGCCTCTCCACCCGCCCGGCTCTGTGCCCTGCCTGCTCTGCCCCTGCTCCCCCACAAGGCCACCCACCGCCTCCACGGCCCACCACAGTAGATCGCCTGGGCGGACCTGCAGCGCTGTGGCAGCCATGCCCTCCTCCCGCACCCCGCAGCATCATCTGCACGTGATGGGGTGCGAGGGCGGAGTCTTGTCCCCGATGCCCGGCTGCCATGTTCTTGGCTCCATTGCTCCGTGTGGACCGCACCTGGGGACGACTCTCCTCTGGGGGGGGCTGCTGGTGAGAAGGGGGCCATGGGGGAAGGCAGGGCTGGGGTGACAGTGCGCCTGCTCACAGAGAGGGCTCTGAATGCCACCTCCGGCACGCGTGCCATAGGTTCGCCACCACTGCCTTATACCCTTTCAGACAAGTGGTTGTCCAGTCTTTTCTTAAAAACCCCAGTGATGAAGCTACCCACAACTTCTGGTGGCAAGCTGTTCCACGGGTTGACTGTCCTCACTTGTTAGGAAGTTTCTCCTTCATTCCAGGTTGCTTCTCTTCTTTGATTAATTTCCACCCATTGCTTCTCGTCTTGCCTTCTGGCGCTTTGGAAAATAAGTTAACCCCCTCCTCTTTGTGGCAGCCCCTGCTTCCTGCTTGAGCAGGGGGTTGGAGTAGAAGACCTCCAAGGTCCCTTCCAACTGTGTTATTTTGCTACGTCTTACAAGTTTGGAGACTGCTGCCCTAGATCAATAAAGAGCTCCAGGAGTTCATGCGGCATCTGTTTCTCCTGATCTGGTCTATCTCAACAGTTCCAGATGAAGCTGCCCTCATTTCTTACTAGCTAACTGAAACATTAAGTCCTTGCCAAGAAAGGCACATTTGAAAGATCTATCTGCCACAGGAAGAGGTTTACTTAATCAAATACCTAATGAAAAATGAACATACTTAAATTCTCATCAAGCCATTT
Source organism: Vipera berus (assembly GCF_964194415.1). Lineage (NCBI taxonomy): Eukaryota > Metazoa > Chordata > Lepidosauria > Squamata > Viperidae > Vipera > Vipera berus. Next base: position 17,854,437 of record NC_138213.1, read on the forward strand.
TTTTCTTCCTAATGGGCTTCTATAACATTAGATAAAATAGTCACTGGCTGATGCTTGCTAGGGTATTTTTAAGCTTGGATCAATTAGAGCATAACATTTCCTTTCTTTGGGTGATCTAGTGCAGGGGTCTTCAAACTTGGCCCTTTTATGACTTGTGGACTTCAACTCCCAGAATTCCTCAGCCGGGCATGCGTCCACAAGTCATAAAAGGGCCAAGTTTGAAGACCCCTGATCTAGTGCAATGATGAAGAAGGGATTAGAAGCAAAGAGGTAGAAAGAAAAATGGAAAGTGATAGGGATCAGATTGTGCCTACATCATAATGTAATTTTCTTGGATTTGGCTCAGCAAGTACTCAGCCAAGCCACCATGATTTGTAACCCAGAATTTATGACTTATATTGAATCGACTCATCTTTTGTGGTTTACTTAATAGACCATAAAATAACCAAGATTAGTGTGGGAGAGTGTTAGAGGGATAAAGAGCTTGAAAGAAAATTTGGAACTTTGCTGCTACGCTGAATGCAGTGAGAATTCTACCAGCACAAAGATGGACGACACCAATTCCCACAACGGAAGAATGGATATTACAGATAGTCCTAGGCTTATAACAGTTCATCTAATGACTGTTCAACGTCGCTGAAAAAAGTGCCATTCTACCTCTCTGCTTCTAATTCATTTTTCACACTTAGAATCTTTGTGGCATCCCCATGGTCAGGTGATCAAAATTCGGATGCTTGGCAACTGGTTCATAATTATGATGGTCGCAGTGTCCCAGGGTCATGTAATCCCCTTTTGCAACCTTCTGTTGTGATTCCTCGCCAGCCCGTGGATCCGGCAGTTGAGTCTGAGGAATCAGAGGAGGAGGAGGAGGAAGGGCCTGGAGTGACATTAGAGTCAGAGGAAGGCTCTGAGGAGCTCCAAGACTTACAGTCTCACGAGGAGCCTGGCCCCTCTACTCGCGCTCAGGCTGAGACACAGCTGTGCTGGGAGCTTGAGTTGGACAGTGATGAAGGACAGTTGGGACAAATCCAGGATGCATGAAAGCGCCGGCAAGAGAAGCGAGTAGGACAGAGGAATGCAATGGGGCGGCTCCAAAGGCAAAGGAGAAGGCATTAGGAAGCCACGCCTTGGCTGAATTATGAAAGGGAAGGTGTGGGAGGTGCTGGTGGCCGACAGCAACTGTTCGTGTTAAGGATTGAGTTTCTGTGAACTGTGTTTGTTTGCCTTGGACATTGACTCAGGTCTGTGAGAATAAATGGGGTTGTTTTTTTCTTGCGGTTCCTGCCTGCTTGTTTGGAAGGAGGGTTTCTCCTTATGAGCATAGCAAGGACTCACGTGGGCTGGGACAGAACACCTTCTGTCAGCCAAACTCAGAGTCACTTCACAACCATGTTGCTAACTTATCAACTCTGGTGATTCACTTCACAATGGTGGCAAAAAGGTCATAAAATGGGGTAAAACCCGCTCAGCAACAGAAATTTTGGGTTTGGGGGCACTCGATCTCTAAAAGGTTTGCCATCACTGCCTTATACCATCCCGGTCAAATGGTTGTCTGGTCAAATCCCACAATCACTAAACCTTATCAGATCTAAAAGAGAAAGCCAAGTTTCTAAGAGGGCCTAACTCGATTGCTCACAACGTATTTCACACTTTCTGACCTGAATACCGTAGGTTAAGAAGCACAATTCAACGGCTATCATTGGTGGGATTCCAAAAGTTGGAGAAGGCAGAAGGCCTTAGGCTAGGAATCCTGAGATATAAGGACCGACAAAAATGCCACTCAAGTCCTGACAATTGGTGGCACAAGAGTGTGGATGGCAGAGATGTAAATGCATAAACTAATCTGAAGAAGACTCCCGGACAACTTTTTAGACCCAGTCCCAGTTGAAGCTTACAGAATGAACAATCAGCTCTTGTATTTAAATAGATAATTCTTTTCCATTTTAAACGTATGTGTCTAAAATACTTTAATATCAAAAATAGTTCAAATGGGGATTTGAAGTGCAGCTGTTCAATCCCCAGAGGAAATTAATGTATGTATTATAAATATCACTATTGTATTCAATTACCTTTTGGTTCCAAGAGATGGTCTATCGTAATAGGATCATGTTTGGGACTGAAAAAGTAGCCAAAGAAATAGTCACAGAGTTTTTGTTCTGATTTGATTTGGAGACTATTTCATGCCTTTTGGAGATCAATATGATTCACTTGTAGCCTATCAGTCATGTAGGAACATCAGAAAGAGGTCCCAAATGCCCCATTCAGACAATACGGGAAGGAATCAGTAAATAAAGAAATACACAACTTCTCAACCAGTGTTTCTCAATCTTGGGAACTTGAAGAAGTATGAATTTTTACTCCCAGAATTCAACAGCGAGTGTGGGGAATGCTGGGATTCAAAAGCACTGTGCTAAGCTCCTTGTAAGACATCTCCTTTGTCTCCAACCTTATGAACACACAATTACAAAAGAAAAACTCTCCCTAGAATGTTGACAGTGCAAGATTTTTTTTTTACAGTAATAAAAACAAATTGCCTGCTTTAGGATCGCAAACAGCCTTCAAAGCCCATTAGGTGACCGTGCCTTCCTTGCTAATTAATGCTGCCTACGTGAGGCATTGCCAAATTTGCCTACCAGCAGTATAACTTCGGAAGACAATTCTTTATCTAAGAAGAAAAAATTAAGCAGGCATAAATCTTGTGCTTCATAAAAGATTAGTGAGCATGCTCCCACCACACATACACAGAAACACACACACACACACCAATTGAACCACTTACTCTTCTTCATCCTTTGCAGTATATATCTCTTGCACTCATTCTTGTTTTTCCCTGCAACAGCCATCATTCTATAAGGTAGGTTGGGCTCCCTCAACTGTTACAACATCCTCGTGGTCACACGATCCAACTTCAAATGCTTGGAAACTGGCATGTATTTAAAACAGCTGCAGTCTCCCAGGGTCGTGTGATCAATTTTTGCAACCTTCTGACAAGCGAAGTCCACGGGGAAGCCAGATTCACTTAACAATCGCATTACTAACTTAACAACTGCAGTGATTGACTTAACAACTGTGGCAAGAAAGGTTGCAAAATGAAGCAAAACCCACTTAACAACTGTCTTGCTTAACGGAAATTCCGGGCTCTTCTGGAGGCAAGTTGTTCCACTGATTAATTGTTCTCACTGTCAGGAAATTTTGCCTAAGTTCTAGGTTGCTTCTCTCCTTGATGAGTTTCCATCCGTTGCTTCTTGTTCTGCCTTCAGGGGCTTTGGAGAATAGCTTGACTCCTTAAGTAACACTTAAATACTTACTCCTTAAGTAACACTAGCTGCCTGCAATTATTGCAGGTTCGCATCCCACCAGGCTCAAGGTTGACTCAGCCTTCCATCCTTCCGAGGTAGGTAAAATGAGGACCCAGATTGTTGGGGGCAATTAAGCTGACTTTGTAATAATGCCGCTTGGGGGGTGTATGAAAGCCCTAATAAGCAGGCATATACATAGAATGAAGGCTACTGCTAAGCTTGTAAGCCGCCCTGAGTCTTCGGAGAAGGGCGGGATATAAATGTAATAAAAATAAATAAATAAATAAATGTCACCCCTAGTCCTTCTTTTCACTAGACTAGACGTACCCAAGTCCTGCAACCGTTGCTTATATGTTTTAGCCTTCAGGGCCCCCCAGTCATCTTTGTTGCTCTTCTCTGCACTCTTTCCAGAGTCTCAACATCTTTTTTTTTATACTGTGGTGATCAAAACTGGATGCAGTATTCCAAGTGTGGTCTTAGTGATTTATTGCAACAGCAGCAGCAAAAAGCTTGGGAAGAGAAGAGCTTTTAAAAAGCATCCGGAGACTAATTAACAAACTTATTCCTAAAAGGAGGCTGGGGGTGTCTAATTGTCCAGCTGCAGTTGCCAAGTTTCATGCCATTATTCTTGCCTTATACTCTTTACTGAACTTTGGGCGATTCGTCATCATAGAACATATTCCTTTCATTTCAATCACTCCTATTCAGAGGATTCCAACCGATTCAACTTTGGGAAAAAAAGGATTATTTTTCCATTGGAGTCAGTTGCAAAGGACTGACCATTCCCTTGAACAATGTGGGAATATTTTCTTTGTACGTTTAAATTAAGGATTGATGAAAGATTCAATTGGGAGTAGTAATGTCATTTTAGGAGAGGCGAAGGGTGGCTCCTGCTGTTATGAATAAATGAGCACATCACGTAGCAATGGATTTTTCTGCAGTTCTAACTATCCCTTGAAGTCTGTGTCTGTCTTGTTTGGTTGCTGTGCCAAACCAAAGGCTGCTGTAAATCTGCCACTTGCTTCTAATCATTCAATTCTGATATCCGATGAAGCTTGTAATCATCATCAATTAAAGTTGGAGCAGAAAGTTCTGTCATTCACTTTTTAAAAAGAAATACAAATACAATCCCACTTCAGCTCGCAGTTACTGATAGTCCTCAACTTACACCAATTCATTTGGGGAGCGCTCAAAATTACAACGGCACTTTGAAAACAGTGACTTATGACCAGTTTTCACACTTACGACCATTGCAGGGTCCCCAGGGTCACGTGATCCAAATCCAGCCACTTGGCAACCGACTAACATTTATGACGGTTGAAGAATCCCGGGGTCATGTGATCCCCTTTTGTGGCCTTCTGACTGGCAAAGTCAAAGGGGAAGCCAGTTTCACTTAACAATCATGTTCCTAACTTAACAATGGCATTGACCCACTTAACAACTGTGGCAAGAAAGCTCGTGAAATGGGGCAAAAGTCACTTCACAAATGTCTCGCTTAGCGTACAGAAATTTGGGGCTCAACTGTGGTCATAAGTCAAAGTCTACCTGTACTGCAGACATGTCAAACACAAGGCCCGGGGGCCAGATCTGGCCCGCGAAGTGGTTTCATGTGGCCCCCGAAGCCATCCTGGAAACAGTGAGGGAACGGCCCCCGCTGCCTTGGCCCTGGCCCAGAGACCCTCCTTCTGCCAGATACCCTCAGATCTGTCCCACTCCTGCCCAGGCCCCCATAGGCACCCTTGATGCGAACGATGTAGAGCTGGCCACGCCCACCCAGTAGGCCATATGCACTCTAGCCACGCCCACCCAGTAGGCCACACCCACCCAGGCCATACCCACCCGACACCCCAAGGGCAACCACAATGCTGATGTGGCCCTCAATGAAATTGAGTTTGACACCCCTGCTGTACTGAAACCAGAATGCAGCTATATGTTCATCGGTATATTTTATTGAATTTTGTAGCACATTCCCAAAAACACAAATAAAGACGTCTCTGTAAGGAGAGCACAAAAATACAGCTGTGGGAGAGAACGATTAGTCTCAAAAGCACACATTAAGGCAAGGGTATATTGATCATTTACTAAATGCATATCCTAAGAGAAACAAATATGCACATGCATTTGTGTGCATGTTTTTAAACTTTGTGTTCAAAAGCAAAGGGAGCAGAGTTGCTCAAGGTTGGAAATGGAAACCAAGCAAATTCAGATTTGGTAGATAGGTCTGTCTCTATGGCTACAATTACTCACGTTCTTTTATTAAAATAATTTCTGTTAGCCTCAAGTAGAATGGGGCTCTTTTTCATCCTGAGTCCTAATTGCCCCTTTTTATATATTTTTTTTAACAATAACTATGCTATACTTTTGAATAGATTGCCTAGAGCAGAATACTGAATTCTAAGTTGATCTCACAAAGGATTTATCTAATGGCTTTTGAAAATTCAACATTTTTTTGGCTGAGATCATACGCTGTGCTGAAAGCAGATTTTGCTTGAACTACATTTGGGCAAGTTCATATAATACATTAAGCCATAAACCATAGATTCCAAACTACTACTAAATGCTTTCACACAATCTTTCTGCAAATGGAGAGAAGAAAAGGGACCATACATGGAAGGGTATTTATTCCTAACTTACCGGTAGTTGTTTTTTTTTAATATGACTAAGAATACTAATCAAAAAGCAAAGCTGTAGAGCAGAGTTTCTCAACGATGGCAACTTAAAGACGTGTGGACTTCAACTCCCAGGATTCATACTGGCTGGGGAATTTTGGGACTTGAGGTTCACCCAATTTTAAGTTGCCAAGGTTGTGAAACACTGCTCTATTGGTAAAAGAAAATAGGCTTCATTCATGGGATTTTATCCCTCGCTTTTTCAAGGATCCCAGTTGGAAAAACCCTCAGCTGGAGCAGCTCTTGCTTAGCCTTTCATATACAGTATAGAACAGTGATGGCGAACCTTTTAGAGACCGAGTGCCCAAACTGCAACCCAAAACCCACTTATGTATCGTCAGGTGCTGGGTGGGCGTGGCCCATTGGGTGGGCCTGGCTGCAATGGTAACAGCAGACTGGGTGGGACTAAAAAGTTCAATCAACCAATTCCAATTCTGCGAGATCTTTTTTTTCCCCGCGAGAAGTTGAAATTGATTGATTGAACCTTTTGTTTTTGCACACTGCGGCGGAGGCCTAAAGCGAAAAGGTTTTACAAAACCCAGCTGAAGGCCTAGGACTGGGGTGATGGCGCACGTGCCCACAGAGAGGGCTCTGCGTGCCACCTGTGGCATGCATGCCATAGGTTCACTACCATGGGTATAGAATAAAGGCTTGGGAGGGATCTTGGAGGGCTTCTAGTCAAACCCCCTGCTCAATATGCCCCAGAGAAGAGTCTAATTTAACAATGGGCATGAATTGTCAACAGACGGTCTTGGATCTGCATGATTTTGAACATGTAAAGGGATTTAGAGCTGATTGTATAAAAAGTATGAGAGGAAGGAAGGAAGGATATCAGAGTTGGAAGGGACCTTGGAGGTCCTCTAGTCCAATCCCGTTCGAGAAGGAGACCCTGTACCCGTTTCAGACAAATGGCTGTCCAGTCTCTTCTTAAAAGCTTCCAGTGATGGGGAAGGAAAGAAGGAAGGAAGGAAGGAAGGAAGGAAGGAAGGAAGGAAGGAAGGAAGGAAGGAAGGAAGGAAGGAAGGAAGGAAGGCAGGCAGGCATGGGGGAGGACTTGGAGAAGAGATTAATCTGTCCTAAGATGACACCGTCTTCTTCAATTCCTCCATTAGGGGCCCGTTGCTTCCTTGCTCCCTCTCTTAATTGCTCTCTCATATTTTTCACAAGATCAACTTTGAGTTCCTTCCTCTATAGAACTGAAGGCCAAGAAACCAAAGGAACGTGGACAGAAGGAAGGACAGGCTGAAACGCCGCCAAATCTTAAAAGGCTTAAGATACCCAGTTTTCCAATTATAGTCCTCCTGACCCCTTTCCTACCCCATAACCAGCTCTGCCTACGCCAGAGATGATTCTGGGATCACAAAATGTGCACTGAGAATACGGATGTGAATTGTCAGTCTCCTGTTTAGTTCTGTGTGAACTCGACTTGGTCAGTGTCGTACGGTTAAGGAAAGTCTGGTTTAGCATAGTGTATGACAATAGCTGATTTGTTCTTAGCTATTTTTAAAGCCTTTGAGTTCCCTAGCAATCTGGGTATTTGAGTTTTCTGCTGCTTCATTGCAAAGCTGCTAAAATGAGATCCAGCCAGATATTGTCGATTGTCACACGCTGGGAACCATTGCGCATCTTCAATTTGGCCAGGTGCACAGTAGATGGATGACAGTTTTGTTCATTCCAGGTTCTGCTAAGAACTGGCCCAATTTTGCATTGCATTTCTACAGCTAGCAAAATTAATAGAATCGCTCATCATTTCCAGGATAATTTACAAATACCAAAACAGTCTTGCTCAAATGCACCTGGTGGAGATTTTGTAGATACTGTACATAAATTTAAATCCACATTCATAGCCTCAGTCTAACGGGATTACAATAATTAGTTTTATTCTTTACATTTTTGTCTTCAGCAACGAATGTTGGGGGCCTTAATCCTCTTCTAGTTAAAACAAAAAACAAAAACAAAGCAACTACCTTATATGTGTATTTGATTTGTTAATTAAAACACCCAAGGCTTTTTACAGGGCAGCTTAGGAATCAGAGAGCAGAAACTAGTATTCTGGCTTTCTTGCAAGATGTAGGCTTAAGTTATTATGTATAACTCACTGCTATCCAGTGGATATACACAATTAGAATAAATTCTATATTAATAGGAAACTGATCAAGAATAGAAATTGCAATAGAACAGGGGTGTCAAACTCAATTTCATTGAGGGCCGCATCAGCATTGCGGTTGCCCTCAGGGGGGCAGGTGGGTATGGCCAGGGTGGGCGTGGCCTACTGGGTGGGCGTGGCTAGAGTGCATATGGCCTACTGGGTGGGCGTGGCCAGCTTTACATCATTCGCATCAAGGGTGCCTATGGGGGCCTGGGCAGGAGTAGGGCAGATCTGAGGGTCTCTGGCAGAAGGAGGGTCTCTGGGCCAGGGCCAAGGCAGTGGGGGCCGTTCCCTCACTGTTTCCAGGATGGCTTCGCGGGCCACATGAAACCACTTCGCGGGCCGGATCTGGCCCCCAGGCCTTGTGTTTGACATGTCTGCAATAGAAGTAGAAGAGAATGCCCATAAGGGAACCTTATGTTGGTACTGTGTCAACCAAAATATCTACAGATACTTTTGGTGAGCATCAAAATATCTACAGATATTTTTGGTGAGCATCAAAATATTTACAGATTCTTTTGGTGAGAATCAAAGTATCTACTGAGACTTTTGGTGAGAATCAAAATATCTACAGGTACTTTTCATAGTACCCATCACAATTTTTTAACAGTGGCTCTAAGCCCTGCAGATCAAGACAGTGGATGTCTTCAGATCAATGGGATACATCCAGAAAAAAAGCAAGAGAAATTGGCAGAGAGAGGCAGCATCCAGACCAGGGGTGGGCAACTGTGGCCCCTTTTTGACCTGTGGATTTCAACTCCCAGAATTCCTGAGCCAACTGTTGGAACTTTGGAGTAGGTAGTAAATACCCTTTGGGGAGTCCATTGTAACTTTGAGTGGTTGCTAAGTAATGATTGTAAATCAAGGACTACCTTTCTCCCCTCCTATAGCATCACTTTTGTGAGATATCCATGACAGAATGGACACCATCAAAGTTGAGTCAACTATACCTCTCGAATGACATTATCCCATTAAATGGGGGCCATCAGTGATGAACTGGATCATCTGGTCCATACTCCACATATCTCACAATTATTGTGTGCAAAACTTGTGGTGGGGACCATGGGAAGTATCTGTAGATATTTTGATCCTCACCAAAAGTGTCTGTAGGTATTTTGGATCTTGCATCTACAACATAGCCTCTCTTGGGCACAAGGTGGGCAGATTCAATTCTGGTACAGTGTTGTTTGATATATCCTGATGCTGTGCCAACAAAGGTCTGCACCAGTACCTTGAACTGGCCCAGAAGGCTATACTGGTACCCAATGCAGTGATGTTAAATGAGAGGTCACTCTCAGCTGTAAAGGACAGAATTTATTTCTTCTCTGCAGAGCTGGAAGTGAATGTCCAGTTCCATCAGACAATCATTACAAGACACTAAAAGTTTGAACCTCCAATCCTAGGCACAGGAGTGTAGGAAACACCAGCTAATTAATTATATCTTAATCCAAGCAACTTACAAGCCACCATAGCTCAATCCATAGCTCATATAGTTGTGAGCATCTTCATAGTGCTTGAAGGACTTCTTCAGAATCCAGAAAAGCAGTGCAAGTGCCAATATCACAGTTCCCTCATATTGTGACAAATCAAAGTTGTAAAGCAGATCTCAATGCCTACAGTGATGAGGAGCTATAGGCAGAATAAATATAAACACGTGGATTCACCATCCCTTGTATGACATGCTCATTATCTAGAGACTATCTCATGGTGTATCATCCATTGTGATTTTGAAAAGTTATAGAATGAATGCAGAAATCAAAGGATTTGCCCCAAACAAGATGACATTAGTGCAAAATGCAGTTGTAGGTCCCATCACCCACCTCCTGCTAGCAAATCTGTTTGAGCAGAGTCAAATTTGTAAATGACCAATGATCACTCTTTTAATCAACCGTCTCAACCGTGGCTCGTAAGCAGTAACGGTTATCAAGGATGAATGCATTATATGGCTAACACATGGCTAACTCTGCCAAACCCATTTTAATTCAAGAAGCCCAACAATTAAGTAATGGCTTGTTATGCCTGAATCCGCTGGGACTGGGTTTCAGTGTCAACTTTGTCATATTCCTGCAAATTTGGCAAGCACAACATGTAAAAGCTTTTAAGCACCTTCATCCTTTGATTGATTAATGGAGCCCTAATTTGTGGGTTTGTCTAGTTTAAAACCCAGGCCAAAATTAACAACAACAACAACAACAACAACAACAACAACAACAACAACAACAACAACAACAATAATAATAATAATAATAATAATAATAATAATAATAATAATAATAATAATAATAATAATAATAATAATCCGCGACCTGGCCATCGAAACTGCACGATTATGGATGAAACATGTAACAGTGATACCCATTGTCATCAGGGCATTGGGAACTATGTCCAAAAACTTTGCAAAGTACATCAAGAAATTGCAGCTTCCTGCAATAACTCCAGCAAAGCCACAAAAAACCGTACTACTCGGAACATCTTACATTTTAAGGAGATACCTGGTTGATACCTAGGATGCTGGCAGCAACCCATGTCAACCATTAGTGCCAGTCAGTTTGAGTGTTCAGTTCACTGAATTTCATGTTTAATGAATAAAAGTTATATAATAATAATAATAATAATAATAATAATAATAATAATAATAATAATAATAATAATAATAATAATAATAATAATAATATGGCTAAGAGCAGGAAAGTTGAAGAAAGAGACCGAGGGACTAATATCATTAAAACGCAAACTGACACCAACGTCAGTCATTAAAGGAGGCAATAACAAAACCGCTTGGCAAAAGAGATGCATTTTTTACGATCTTGTTAAATACCCTGAAAAACAAACACACCTGCCTAGGAATTATGTTCTATAAGCCTTAAAAAGCCAGGGGTGGTGCTCTTCTTGGTTTCAATTGAGCCAGTGTTGTCCAAAGACATTTCCACAGTCATGTGGCCAGCATGACATCATGGAGCGCTGTTACCTTTTCACCAAAATGGTACCTATTTATCTACTCACATTTGCACGCTTTTGAACTGCTAGGTGGGCTAGGAGCTGGAGCAAATAACGGGAACTCACCCCGTTCCTCTAAACCAGAATTTGCTCTAAACCAGTTCTTTTCACACTTGGCAACTTTAAGATGTGTTGGCTGGGGAATTTTGGGACTTGAAGTTGCCAAGTTGGAAAATCACTGCCCTAAATAATTCAAAGCAGACAGTTTCTAAGTAACCCAGATAAGGAAAAGCAATCATTGCATAAATGTAAATAAGAAACTTCCTCTCTTTTTTTTACATTTACGAATAAACCACAGCTGCATCCATGGTTGCATAATTGGAAAGCTGTACATTTCCTTTGGCAAAATGTCTTCAACTACATGTGGTCGCTGTCACAACACGTTCACAATCTCCCTTCCCCCCGCCACCGGGGCTCTTAAGGCTGACAACATAGAATTTCAGCACTCTAAAGTGCAACTAACTTGCAGCTTAAATCTCACTCTTTAATTAGCATTGTGACAATGCACAATAATTTCTGTGTGGTGGCACAGTGGTTAGAATGCAGTATTGCAGACTGCCAGCAGTTCGATCCTGACCAGCTCAAGGTTGACTCAGCCTTTTGTCCTTCCAAGATCAGTAAAATGAGGACCAAGATGGTTGGGGGCAATAGGCTGACATTGTTGTGATTCAGGGTCAGCCTGTGGGTTCGGCAGTTGGGTCGGACGACGACTCAGAGGAGGAGGGGGTGTTGAAGATCTTGCTGATGATAGCCCTCTGGCAGGCCCCTCCCACTTGGTCACCATGGAGACCCAGCTGTGTGAGCCTGACAGTGTGGATGAAGATGACCCACAGCTGGCCCTGTTCAAGGACGCCCGACGCAGGAGGCAGTCAAGTAGGAGCAAGCAGAGGAAGGCTGTGGGACTTCTCGGAAGGAGGCAAAGAGAGGCCACGCCCTGAACTCTTTATAAAGGGAATGTTTGGGGAGGGCTGGTTTGCTGAAAGCAACCGCTCCGATAGTGTTTCAAAGCTCCTGTATCTTGGTATGTGTTTTGTTTGTTTTTGTAATAAATTTGGCAGACGTATTCCAGCCTCTTGCCGTTTATAAAGGGGTTGCCTTTTCTGCAAGGCCGGTAGCAGGCTGGTACAGAACAGACATCTGTAAACTACTCAAATGTTGTAAAGCACTGTGAAGCGGTATGTAAGTCTAAGCGCTATTGCTATTGCCCATCCATCCATCCATGATGTACAGTGGTTAGAATGAAATATTGCAGGCTGACTCTGCCCACTGCCAGGAGTTCAATCTTGACTGGATCAAGATCGACTCAGCCTTCCGTCCTTCCGAGGTCGGTAAAATGAGGACCCAGATGGTTGGGGGCAATAAGCTGACTCTGTAAACCGCTTAGAGGGGGCTGTAAAGCACTGTGAAGCGGTATATAAGTCTAGGTACTATTGTTATTACCTGGGTAAACAGCTGATGTACGCACCATTTAATTTCTAATCCTGCATTGTTTCCTTTCTTTTGTTTTTTGTGGAGGTTTTTGTAGTTAGTAAAGATGGCCAAACCATTTTGATCAAAGAGAAGAATTTATCTAGTTCTGTTTTCTACTTGGAAACCGCCGCTGAACTTTTTGCTAGTAACTGAAAAAAGCAAGGAAACTTTGACTTTAGGTGTTGATAAATACAATAACTTTGTAATTACATAAATTACAGGGTGGAGGGTGAAGCGGGCGGGGCGGGCAAGCGGAGAGGGTGGGGGTGGGGTGGGTTTTGTGCACTCGGTCTCTAAAAGGTTCGCCATCACTGCTCTATGGACAGCTACAAAGAACCAACACCGGGTGGAGCCAACAGGGGACTTGGCCGCGGAGTCAGACGAAAGCTGGGAAGCATGGAAATAGACTGCACACAGGTACCAAAAGATTCAGAGACTCTCTGAGCCAATGGGTGGCGTCTGTTCTTTGCGACTGTGGGTGACATGCAGACAACAAAACATACCCCTTTGTGTCCCGATCACTGAACACTTGAGGACTTCACGGCAGTGTGACAGAACATAATTAATGTTACCAGTTTCTGGGTAAATCTGTTTAATTTGTGCATATCTTAATCCTTTTAAGTGTGATGCTTCTGACACGAATCAACAAACAAACAGACAAACCTTCTACTCATTGGAATTTAAAGCTACTCTGACAAATGGGTGTCCAGCTTCTGCCTGGACATATCACAAAGCCCATCACCCTTTTGGAACATGGGTGCAATTATCTACGGCTGAGCATCCATTGAAAATTATTCAAGCGTTCGTTCAATCTGTGCAAGCCTAAAAAAAAAAGCTTTTAAGAACCATATTAGCTCGAACAAATTGCCTTCTTAAACAGGCCACATTCTTTTATCAAAAGCTGAAAAGAAGTTAGACTGTTTTAGTGAGCAGAAGAGAGAAGATGCGTGTGCCATTGGTACAAGGGACAAAGCATCTTTCCTGCAAAGCATTTCTGAAGCATGGCCAGTTCTCATATTATCAAACTGTTCGTACTGTTAGGAAATTTTTCCTGACATTCAATCTGAATCTATGAATTTCAGAGCCATTTGTAAAGGGGCTAGAATCCTAGGAGGAAGCTGCATATAAATGAGGGTACAAACGAACAATTCTATGACCTTTATTTTGGGATACTAAAGAAAATATTCTATGTGGGATGCTTGGTGGTTTTCTTGCAGACGTTTCATTACCAAACTAGGTGACATCATCAGTTTGCACCCCACTCCCTTCTAGCACTGATGATGTTGCTTAGTTTGGTAACGAAACATCTGCAAGAAAACCACCCAGCTCAGAGAGCACCAAGGACCCTTATTTCAACCCTGAGCTACAAATATTCTCTTCTAAAATAATCCTGATTTTTTAAAACTGTAGGATTCTATTTCAGGTATTTAAAGACTGTCTGCATATCTCCCTCTCAAACACTCTTCTTTGCAAGAATCAATATTTATCTTTTCAACAATGCAACATCAAAAAGAAAGAAAAAAAGAAAGAAAGGAAGGAAGGAAGGAAGGAAGGAAGGAAGGAAGGAAGGAAGGAAGGAAGGAAGGAAGGGAGGGAGGAAGGAACTCACCATTTTTGTCTGCTCGTCTGAAGATCTAGAATTAAAAAAAAGACATATTTACTATTTTATTATAGCTTGCTCACGATGGTTCAAACAAATACTGTTTTTTTATGCATTAAACCCACAAGTTTAGTTCTTATATCATGCTAAGCCACAAATCCTAGTTTACATACTATAATGGCTGGAGACCAATACAGCATATGAAGCCCAAATCAAACAAGGGGAAAAAAACTGGCTTTGCAGAAACTTTGCTTTAAGCCATGATTGTATTAGCCATAACTTGTTGAACAAGCCAGTTTGATTGGGTAGATACGCTGCAGCAAACTATAAATTACAATGGAGAAACTACAGTGGCTGGGAATATTCTTTGGCATATTTATTTGTTTATTTTGATTTATATGACCACACATTTCCGCCCCTCCCCCCAGTGATTCTAAGAATCTAACCACAATTAAAAAACAGAAATAACAAAATTTAGAAGCAGTCACACAAAAGCTTGCAAAATCAGGTTCAGTCCCGTGGTGACCCACTCTATAACCATCACAATCTTAGGAATGTACTTGCCAGACTCAATCATAATCATCATAACCTGCTGATTCTATGATTCTTGGAACTCTCCGAGGTTGTTTTCTTGCAGATGTTTCATTACCCAAACTAGGCAACATCCTCAGTGATATTGGCTGATGATGTTAACCTAGTCAGTGTAATGAAAGGTCTACAAGAAAACAACCAACTCAGACATCACCAAGAATCATAGAATCAGCGGGCTGGAAGGTACCTTGGAGATCTTCTAGTCCAACCCCTTACCCAAGGCAGAGATCTCATACCACGGTGGACCGACGACTGTCCAAATTTTTTTTTGGAAAAACCTGCAGAGAGGCTTCTGTGATGCAAACTCTCCTCCCCCCCCCCCAAGGCAGAAAAACTGCTGAGAGCAAAACCAGGTCTTCTTTTTTTAACTTAAACTTTTGTTCCTCACCCTTCGCACAAAGTTTAGCAACTGCTCCCGTTACAGCCAGGGGAAGAAATCTGACAAAGATAACCGAATTGCAGTGAGGTGAGGATCTGAAGCGTACAAGCTATTTCCCAGTTTGTCGGAAGAAACAGATAGGTGGAGTAATGAACGAGATGGATAAGAAAGAAGAAGTGTTATCAAGGGCCAAGCTTAGCGGGCGAAACTGCCAACAGAATACACAGTCAAATGATATTTGATATACTCCGGTATTAAAGAAGAGAACGGGTCAGCAAACCCGGTCTCGGTGAACTCACAAGGCTTGTATAATTAATGTGGGATAGCAAAAGAAGAGAGAGACCAGCTCGCTCTGCATGGCAAGGAGATAAATTTAGACCAAACCAAGCAGAAGCAGAAACAGGGTAAGGAGAGGGGGAGACACACACACACACACACACACACACACACACACACACACACACGGATAATGGGAGACGTCTTGTGGAAATAATATCTGGAGACAAATACAGTAAACAAAAAAATAAATAAGTCGGTTTGAAAAACCACTTTAGAGATGGAGGCAATTCATTGCTGAAGGCAACCCCCCCCCCAGAAGCTGCTATTCTCCAGATGGGTTGGAATTCATGATTACCTTAAATTATGATGATGATGATTTTAAAAAGCAGAGCCATTCGAGTTCCCCAGCTGGAATTTCTCCAACAATGGTTCCGGGCCACCCAAAATTACTGGAGCTGGCCGCCATATAAATTGAATAATAGATGAATAAGTAAATGAACAAGTAGAGGACAGGGAGAAATAAAACTGAAAAGAAACACAGCCCTTCAAGCTAGGCCAGGCTAAGAACTGCAAGGACTTCTGGATGCTCCTTTATTGCTGCAAGGCCTGTTACAAGAATTAAGAGTTTCTCTTTTATCCCAAACTGAATCAAGAGAGAATTGTTTTGAATTTCTTTCTCATACTTTAGATAGATATAGAGTTAGAGTTAGAGTTAGAGTTAGAGTCAGAGTGAGAGAGAGAGAGAGAGAGAGAGAGAGAGAGAGAGAGAGAGAGAGAGAGAGAGAGAGAGAGAGAGAGAGAGAGAGAGAGAGAGAGAGAGAGAGAGAGAGAGAGATGGGCGGACAGAGACAGACAGACAGACAGACAGACAGATAGATAGATGGACGGACAGAGACAGATAGATAGATAGATATAGATGGACGGATGGATGGATGCAGATGAAGATGGAGATGAGAGAGAGAGAGAGAAATGGATAGATGGACAGATGAACAGATGGATGGATGGATACAGCTGGAGATGGAGATAGATAGATAGATAGATAGATAGATAGATAGATAGATAGATAGATAGATAGATAGATAGATAGATAGATAGATAGATAGACAGACAGACAGACAGACAGACAGACAGACAGACAGACAGATCTGTGATCAGGAATAAAAGAGAGCAACTTGCTTCCCTATTCTTGTCCTAACAAGCAGTTGAAGAAAACAATTTTTTGCATATACTCATTATTTTACTGAAATCCTTGAAAGCACAACAACCCATTTAAAACCTTCTTAACTGGCACTATCCATAGGCAATTTGCTTTTATGTATATGTATATGTATATGTATATGTATACGTATATGTATATGTATATGTATATGTATATGTATATGTATACGTATACGTATACGTATACGTATACGTACGTGTATGTAGACATACACACATAGAGAGATGTTACACACACACACACAGTATTGAGCTCATTCATTTGAGCTACGGAGGGCACCTGATTAAACAACCACAATTAGACACAATGTCAACAGGATGAAAAGGCTGTCATAAAAATAGCTTTCGTTCAGCTGGAAAGCAAAAGGCTTTATTTTCTGGGTCATAACTCAAAAGAAACAGTGATGGAAGAAAAAAGGGAGGCAGTCAGAAACATCAGACAAAACATAGGGGATCAAAAGCAAGATTATCTCGGGCAATACTATCACAGAGACCAGTCATGTTGATTTCTGCCTTTTAAATATACCCCAAGCGATGCTTGAATCTGGGCAAAGTTAGCATTAAAGGAAATGCCGTCTCCAACCAGCCTCTAAAGTGTGCTGCTAACAGAGCTAATCTGAAATGAGAATTGACAAAGAGCCACAGCATTTCAAGTCTGTGGTGCAAAGAAAGCCAGCTGTTAAGATACAGTTTAATTGCCCACCTATAAGGCAGCTAATGGCACAAACAATGGATTGGAATAAATGTGCAGTAGAAGCAGAGAGAAAAAAACCAGGCTGAATGAATTCCATAAATGGATGATTTAGGAATCTGGGACTTGTAGTTCTAATCCCTTTGCATGGCGCCTGGGTGTTTAGTGACCGTTCAAATCACAATGGCACCGAGAAAAGTGATTTATGACCATTTTTCACAGTTACAACCTTTGCAGCATCCCCAGGATCACAGGCTCAAAATTCGGACGCTTGGCAACTGACTCATGTTTATGACGGTCGCTGCATCCTGGGGTCATGTGATCCACTTTTGCAACCTTCTGACAAGCAAAGTCAATGGGTGAAGCCAGATGCACTTAACAACCGGGTTACCAACTAATCAGCGGCAGTGATTCACTTAACGGCTGTGGCAAGGTCGTAAAACGGGGCAAAATTCACTTAACCACTGTGTCACCTAACAACAGAGATTTTGGACTCAGTTGTGGTCAAACGTTGAGGACTGTGTGTATCCTTTTTCAACTTTATATCTGACCTATAACTTAAAATCTGGATAAGCATTTGACTGGGTTGGTTTAAGGCAGACATGTCAAACACAAGGCCCGGGGGCTGGATGCGGCCTGCGAAGTGGTTTCATGTGGCCCGCGAAGCCATCCTGGAAACAGTGAGGGAACAGCCCCCACTGCCTTGGCCCTGGCCCAGAGACCCTCCTTCTGCCAGAGACCCCCAGATCTGTCCCACTCCTGCCCAGGCCCCCATAGGCACCCTTGATGCGAACGATGTAGAGCTGGCCACGCCCACCCAGTAGGCCATACGCACTCCAGCCACGCCCACCCAGTAGGCCACACCCACCCTGGCCATACCCACCCGGCCCCGAGGGCAACCGCAATGCTGATGCGGCCCTCAATGAAATTGAGTTTGACACCCCTGGTTTAAGGTCTCCTGCCTTGAGCAGGGGGTTGGACTAGATGACCTCCAAGGCCCCTTCCAGCCTTATGATTCTAGGTTCTACTATGCCTCACTCTATTTGGTTCTGCTCAGTGATGTTTTATTTTAATTTTTTCTGTTGCTCTGTGACCATAATAAAGATTGAATTGAACGGAATAAGATAGCTCTACTTTCATTGGGGAGAATATTTCAGGACAGGCAGTATAAATTTAGAAGAGCAATCACTCATTTGTTAGCACCCACCCCCACAAAGGCACCCCAGAGATAAATCAATACACAAACAAGTTTTTTTTTTCTCTCTCTCTCCTGAATATTTAGAGTCAGACTCAGCTAACACTTTGAAAAACTCCATCAGAAGAACCTCCAAAGCAGGGCTTTTCAACCTTTTCACCCATTGTACCACTTTTAGGATAGGGCAACATCCGAGTACCACCAGTCGCCTAGCAAGGTGTCAAAAACTTGATGACCAAAAAAAAAAGTGATGAAGTACAGGTAGTCCTCGACTTACAACAGTTCGCTTAGTGACTGTTCGAAGTTGCAATGGCACTGAAAAAAGTGCCCCGCAAGCCACAGCCGAGCAAGACACTTGCCCACCCGCCCAACGGCGCTCTTCCTCCTGTCCGAGGTTTTCATTGTTGTGAGCATTTCTGTTGAGGATTGGCAGCGGGGGCGGGGTGGGGGTGTTTTTTCTTCCCCCCGTCTGCTGGGTGGTTGCAGGAGGTTTTGGTCACTTCACATGACCCTGGGACACTGTGACCGTCATAAATATGAATCAGTTGCCAAGCATCTGAATGTAAATCACAAGACCCTGGAGATGCTGCAACATTCCAGCTGATCGGCACTTCTGGGCTCAGAAGTGACAGGATCAGCACCAAGCTCCAGCTGGAGCCTGGAACTGATCCTGGTGCTTCCGCTGAGCCCTGACAGCCCTGCAGCTCCAGCCGTCTCTCGCTCAGGTTTGTGCAGTGCTGCCTCCGGTTCAGCTCATTCCCCTCCCCCGCTACCACTTTTCTAGGATGGTCCCATACCACCTGCCAGGTGCCAATGTACCACAGGTGGTACCCGTACCACTGGTTGAAAAGCCCTGGACTAGATGACCTCCAAGGTCCCTTCCAGACCTATGATTCTATGTTCGGTGTTCAACCCCCTCCCCCTTGATTGCTGTTGAGCCTTATCTAACTATACCCAGCTGCTGAACATTAGCGGAGAAAATGCCTGTGCATAGATTTTTAGCAATAAGTCAGTTAAATTGGACCACACGTGGACCAGATCTTTCCCACCTGACATAAATGGCTGCTTCAAAAGAGGGATGCAGGTCAACAATTAAGAGTTGGATAGAGCTGAATTGATTGAACAGTGTCACAACCAGAACACAAATATAGTATTCTGCACTGCAGCAATCTACTCAATGTTACCTTTAAGACAATTGCAAAGAAATAAATTAGCAAGCCAGCATATGTATCTGCCTCCAATATTGCATCAAGAACGCTCCGATATTCAGAGGAAAAGTCACTACCACTATTTCATTTCTAGTAGTTTGAAGAAGATCTGAGTCTCTCTTCTGGACTCATTAAACTACCCTTAGGTAAAGGTAAAGGTAAAGGTTCCCCCTGTGTGCTAGTCGTTTCCGACTCTAGGGGCCGGTTCTCATCTCCGTTTCAAAGCCGAAGAGCCAGCGCTTGTCCGAGGACGTCTCTGTGGTCATGTGGCCGGCATGACTAGACACCAAAGGCGCACGGAACGCTGTTACCTTCCCACCGGAGTGGTTCCTATTTTTCTACTTGCATTTTTACGTGCTTTCGAACTGCTAGGTTGGCAGAAGCTGGGACGAGTAACAGGTGCTCACTGTTACGCGGCACTCGGGATTCGACCCGCCAAACTGCCGACCTTCTGATCGACAAGCTCAGCGTCCTAACCCACTGAGCCACCACGTCCCTATAAACTACCCTTAATGTAATGCAAATGCAGGTGAGTGCCAAAATAAGAGGATCTTGCACAACTCATCAACCGACAAGAGCAGAGAAGATATCTGGGTATCAAGTAGCTGCAAAATTTGGTAGACTAAAATTTCCACTTGCTACATCAGCTAAGTTCCAGCTGGCACCATTAATATCTCATCTGAAACAACTTTGGATGGCATTTCCAAAAGAGAAGTGAAATAGTAGCTGACTCATTCCGTTTTGGTTTTGCTACCTTCATGCTTTCCAAAACGGCAAATGCAGAGGTGTGTTTTATTATGATTGGGGTTGTTACTCTGGAAATGATTGCTATTATTATGGCAAGGTGCAGTGCCAGAGCACCACACATACCGGGATGCACCACCAGACTTCCTCCCTTTAGCAAGGGGTCTATGACTACTCGTTGCAGCCAACTCGCCACATTGGCCAGTTACACTAATATGGAAGAAACAGTGGAATGGAATCATTAAAGAAAGGATGCCGAAGGAAGGGGGGGAATGAAATGCGCATGACAAAAATGAAAATAATTTTTAATTGTTTTAAATAACTGAATTATTGAACTGTTCCACAGCAAGTTGTCCATGGCAAATTGGCCGCGGTGAATCGGCTGCAGTGAATAATAATAATAATAATAATAATAATAATAATAATAATAATAATAACAACAACAACAACAACAACAACAACAACAACAACAACAACAATGTTGGAAGGGACCTTGGAGGTCTTCTAGTCCAACCCCCTGCTCAGGCAGGAAACCCTACACCATTTCAGACAAATGGCTGTCGAGTCTCTTCTTAAAAACTTCCAGTGTTGGAGCATTCACCGCTTCTGGAGGCAGGTAGTTCCACTGGTTAATTGTTCTAACTGTCAGGAAGTTTCTCCTTAGTTCTAGGTTGCTTCTCTCCTTGACTAGTTTCCATCTGTTGCTTCTTGTCCTGCCTTCAGGTGCTTTGGAGAATAGCTTGACTGCCTCTTCTTTGTGGCAGCCCCTGAGATATTGGAACTCTGCTATCATGTCCCCCCTCATCCTTCTCTTCATTAAATTAGACAGACCCAATTCCAGCAACCGTTCCTTATATGAATTGTCCCATTCCGCTTAGCAAGTACATTCAACTTAAGGAAGTTTCCTGCTGCATCTCTGTATTTGTCATGCTCTGATCCTACAACAATAATAGCAATAATTGTCAGAGAATAACGAAGAATATTTTTCTATTTGCCATTTTGGAAAGCAATGTCATGTTATCTTGCTTTGAATCACGTCACTGATTTCCAGCTAGACCTCAATTTACAACCCCATTCGAGACCAGGATTGCTAGGCAAGGCAGTGGTTGCACGTCATGTCTAATTTTGCATCCTTTCCCACCCCATGATTCTTAAGCAAATTGCTGCATTTGTTAAGTCAATCAGATAGTCATTGTGAATTTGGCATCCCCCATTGATTTTGCTTCTTGGAAGCCGGCTGGGAAGGTGGCAAGTGGCATTCACATAGCCTGAGGACCAGCAATCATTGTAAACACATGCCAGATGCCAAGCACTGGAATTTTGATGACATCACCAGGGAGATGCTGTGACGGCTGTAAGTTGTGAGGACCAGTACCAACTCATTTTTCCCCAGTGCGGCTGTTGTAACTTTGAATGGTCACTAAATGAAATGTTGTTAGGCCAAGGATTACCTGCATTTAGTTAATCAAAGGTCTCTACTGATGGACCAAACAGGACTCACCGAGAACCAGCATTCCATAAATCTGAGAGATTTAGCATATCCCGGTGTCAGCTCCGCCAGCTTTGGCTTGGCACCTTGCCAGCATTCTGCCATTGATGGAGGGAGGGGGGAACAAATGGGCAATAAAAAGCTGTATACTTCTGTAATGGGAATTAGGGAGGGGGGCACTGACAGTTGAGGAAGAACAGAGGAGTGGTTTGGATCCCAGTTCCTGCTGGAACCCTGGCATCTGTTTGCCCTGAGTGTGGAATTTCACCAGCCCAAACACCTCCGAGTTTCTTATAATACCTCAGCGGTGCTGAATTGGCTGTGCCTGGCCAGACTAGGGGGGAAGGGTTAGGGCCGTGGTGGCAAACCTATGGCATGCGTGCCACTGGTGGCATGCAGAGCCCTATCTGTGGGCACATGCGCTGTCGCCCCAGTCCTAGGCCTTCAGCTGGGTTTTATAAAACCTTTTCGCTTTACGCCTCCGCCACCGTGTGCAAAAAAAGTTTCCATCAATCAATCAATTTCAACTTCTCACGGGGAAAAAAAAGATCTCGCAAAGTTGGAATTGATTTATTGAACTTTTTAGTCCTACCCAGTCTGCCGTTACCACCGCAGCCATGCCCACCCAATGGGCCACGCCCACCCGGCACCTGACAATACGTAAGTGGGTTTTGGGTTGCAGTTTGGGCACTCAGTCTCTAAAAGGTTGGCCATCACTGGGCTAGGGGGAACCAGGGGTTTTAATTCTGTATTGAAGCATGGGAATTTTTAGATTCCACTTGACTCTCCTGCATTCAGCATCATTCAGTAAAAGCGCCTTTTCACTTCCAATGGAGCCGAGAGTTTTACTTCCCTAAGGGATCAGACTGGGCCAGGTCTGACACCCTGTTTGGATGAGAACCACTAGATCAGGGGTCCTCAACCTTGGCAACTTTAAAACCTGTGGACTTCCAACTCCCAGAATTCCAAAGCTGGCTGAGGAATTCCGGGAGTTGAAATCCACAAGTCTTAAAGTCTTAACCCGGGACGCTGCAACCGTTATAAACGTGAGTCAGTTGCCAAGTGTCCGAATGTTCATCACGTACCAGATCTGCAACAATTGCATGAAAAACTGTCAGAACTCACTTTCTTTTGATGCTATTATAACTTTGAACAGTCAGTAAAAGAACTGTTGTAAGGTAAGGATTATCTGTACTTGCTTTCTTAGAAGGAGTACTGAAGAACAATAAGCTTTATTTGTTCAATGCGGGGTTTTATTTTTACATTTTCTGATAGCTTGTTTGAAATCCACTAATACGCTCTAGGTCGGGGGTCCCCAACCCCAGGGCCGTAGACCAGTACTGGGCTGAGGCATGCTAGCAACTGGTCCACACGAACAAGCAAGGCCCCATCCATGGGATGCAAGCAGCACACAAAACCACACCCCCTCCGGTCCACGGAAAAACCTCTCTCCACGGAAACGATCCCTGGTGCCCCAAAGGTTGGGGACCTCTGCTCTAGGTAACTTCAGAACAGGTGAATCTATTTTGTTTAGTTCCCATTCTAACTATTCTGAAGTGAAAATGTACGGGATTGTACCTGTCTCGCAGGAATGCTTTCTAAATACTATAGCGCCCAAGTTCGGAGGATTCCTCAGCATTTGTCTGATACCTTTCTGAAAAATACGTTCCTAAGTATTTTTCTTTCAAACTCAATTTCATTCTGAAACATCCGTTTGAAGCAATTCCGTTTCAATTTCGTTCTCCAGCATCTGCCATCCAGCTGTGCTAGACTCTCACTGAAGCCAAAAATCGGACACATCTTGCAGGCAATCTGGGTGGAAGGTTGATCTAAAGGATCGTTTCAAGAAAAACGGAATGCATTTTGAATTCGAAGTATTCTGCACACTAGCTTTTAGCAATGAAGCCTGGAGCCAAGATCATGAAGGAAAAAAAAAAGCAGTATGGTGACAGTCACCATGGTTACCATGGACTACGACCACCATGATCCACACCTTTTGGTGAATAACCAACAGCTACCTTGCAAATAGATAAAAATAGTGCCCTAAGCACACCAGGTGAAGAGGGAAACCAGAAAAATGGAGTGTTTTCACAACATGCTTATTCTGATTACGGTATTAAATTCACATTTTCTGAGTTTCGACAATACATTGAACCATAAATTAACGAAGCAGTCCACATTCTCGCAGTATTCAAAACCATAAGAAACTAACTAGGGTAACTTTTTAAAAGTTTAAAGTCTATCAAGAGGTTTGTAACTGAACTAGTTGAAGAGTTTAATCAGTGGTATGGGAGAAAGAGGATAGGGAATGTGAATGTGTGTCAAATTTTAACAAACAATATTTGAGGGGCCGCCACAAAGAAGAGGGGGTCAACCTATTTTGCAAAGCACCAGAAGGCAAGACAAGAAATAATGGATGGAAACTAATCAAGGAGAGAAGCAATCTAAAAATAAGGAGAAATTTCCTGACAATGAGAAAAATTAGTCATTGGGACCGGTTGCCTTCAGAAATTGCGGGTGCTCCATCACTGGCAATTTTTAAGGTCTCCTGCTTGATCAGGGGCTAGACTAGAAGACCTCTAAAGTCTCTTTGAACTCTCTGCCACCAGTTTGATACAAAATAATTGAAGCTGTCAATCCTAAACAACACTGGAAAAGTTATTGTTCACTGTACATTTTAAAAAAAAAAACTACAACAAATTCATTAGCCAAACATTTCTCAACATTACACAACCAGATTGTTTGACGTGGTAAGATTGGGAACCAAGCGAGAAAATTGTGCATTATCCTTCTTTACTGATAAACAAGCCTTAATTATCACTTGTGATTCCTACCGATGCACAATTACCCCTTGCACGGATTAAACAAAGCAAAACGAAAATCTGTTATCCTTGATTTCCAAAAGAATTCTCTATGTAAATTATTTTCTTTTCCGAGACTTTCAAACACTTTCAAAAAAAAACCCACTGCCCAGTTATATAACTTTTAACAAAATTTAAATAATTTGCTATCAACACGAACCTTCCTGATATCAATCCCAAGAGGAAAACTCTTTATTTGATAAGATCTGGCACGCCAGATCTGTTCTGATCTGGGAAACGGGAGAAAGATCCCCCCCCCCTATTTCCCAGCTACATTTCAATAAATTGCAATTCCTTCATATTCAGGAGAGAGCCGTAAAAGATTAATTCCTGAAGAGGGACAAGGAGAGGAAGACAGGAATTTTTCCCTAACTAGGGGAAAATAATACCAGCCTTAGCCATTATTCTTTCTCCACATTTCTCCTTGCCCTACAAAGCAAGTTGCTTCGTTTCTCCGTGCAATAGTTTTTTAGGAGGAGAAAACTTCCACAGTGAGTGCAAAACTTAACTGAAGAACTGAAAAGGTTTCTAGTAATTTTTATTTATTTATTTATTTATTTATTTATTTATTTATTTATTTATTTATTTATTTATTTATTTATTTATTTATTTATTTATTTTGGGGGGGGGGCCTCAGCTGTTTGAAAGTTGCTGCACCTGGAGATATCGTTGTGGTTGTTGTTAATGTGTAGCCTCTCAAAAAAATTGAGAAAGGGGGAGCTGATCTTCTCGCTCCCACCCACCCGATTGACTGCGATGGTAGAGGGGGCCGGCCCAAAGCTTGAGGCTTTTTCTTAAAAAGGACCACATTCTTGGGGGGTCTTCAAGAAAGGCTGAGAGCCCCCGCCCCCTCTCCAAGGAAGCCCTTTGCAGCTGCTCCGGGAGAACCCCCCCTTCCTGTTTTGCAGCCGCCGCCCCCCCGCCCCGGACTCTGGGTTTGCAAGTGCCCCCCCTCCTGGGTTTCGGAGCCAGGCTACTCGTGGGCAGGGGGGGTCTTTCTCCAGGATGGAGCGATAGGGAGGAGGAATATCTCCACCCAAGGTCTGCAAAGGGGCCACCATAACCACCAACAGCCACCCCCCCACACACACACGGAAACCTTGCCTCTCGTCCCCCCCCCCCAGCCCGCTAAACTCCGGGGACGCCAGACTCGGCTCCCTCAAGCCCCTTCCTTTTCTCCTCTCTTATGCCCCCACCAAAAAAATAATAATACCGAGCCCCGGGGTCCGCCCAGTCCCTCCGAGGCGCGCCTCGATGGGGATAGACTGCCCCCGCAGCTGGAGGCTCCGCCGGCATCCCGCGCGAGGGGAGAGAGGAGAAGAGGAAGGGGCTTGAGTGGAGCCGAGTCTGGCGTCCCCGGAGTTTAGCGGGCTGGGGGGGGGGACGAGAGGCAAGGTTTTCGTGGGGGGGGGGAGGAAAGGTGTTGGTGGTTATGGTGGCCCCCTTTGCAGACCTTGGGTGGAGATGTTCCTCCGAGGGAGAGCCGCGCCTGCTAAGGGGTCGCCCAGCCCGGAGACCCCTCCCCCCCCCCGACTGCCCCCAGCCATCCGGGGCCAGGAGAAAAGCACCGCTGGGGGGGTGGGGAGGTCTCCCAGAGGGGCTGAGAAGCTGCAGCCAGCGCTGGGGGGGGGGGAGGGGGAGGCAGGTGGGCTTGCAAGGGGTCCGGGCATCTCCCCCCCAGCCCAGCCCTCCAGCCCGACTCACGTCCAGGATGACGGAGGTGCCCTTCTTCGGCTGGGCGCCGGCCGCGGGGCCCTCGGGCAGCAGCTCCCGCTCGGCCAGGGGGCTCTGGCCGTCGCTCATCTTGGTGACCACCCAGCGGAGCAGCCCGTCCAGCCCTCCGCTCGCCGGCTGCGGCTGCTGGCGGAGCAGCCTGTGGACGCTCTCGCGGCAGTAGCGCGCTGCCTGCTCACACATCTTGCCCCGACGCCTTCATGCTGGAGCCGGGGGGATCCCCGCCCCCCCTGTCCCCCCCCGGCCCCCTCCGCGCCCGAGCCCACCCTTGGGCGCCCCCCGCCGGAGGCAGCCGGAGGCAGGAAGGCGGGCGGGCGGGCGGGCGGCACTGGCCCCGCCGAGGGGGACCCGAGGGGATTCAGAGCCGGAGGGGGGGCGGCGGCGGCGGGCGGGTCTTGTCTCCGAGCCAGCGGGCGGAGAGGCGCGAGGCCCCCCTGGCTTTTCGCCGCCGCGCGTGGAAAGGGATGAGCAATTGCCTGGAGTTTCCTAGGTGCCAGGTGGGGGGAGAGCGGGAACTGAAAAGCCCAATGCAAAGGAAGGGGGGGGGGGTTGACAGGAAAGCAAGCAACTCCGGTTATCAATTGTCGTAATGTAATGTAATGTAAGGTAAGGTAAGGTAACGTATAGTATAGTATAGTATAGTATAGTATAGTATAGTATAGTATAGTATAGTATAGTATAGTATAGTATAGTATAGTATAGTATAGTATAGTATAGTATAGTATAGTATAGTATAGTATAGTATAGTATAGTATAATTAATATGATATATGATATGATTATAATATAATAATATAATATAATATAATATAATATAATATAATATAATATAATATAATATAATATAATATAATATAATATAATATAATATAATATAATAATCATATTATTATTATTATTACAAAGCACTTAGACTTATATTCCACTTCAAAATCATTTATGGTGTTAGCATATTGTCCCAAACAATCTGGGTCCTCATTTTACTAACTTTGGAAAGATGAGAAGCTGACTCAACTGATATGATATGATAATATAATTAATATATAATATAATATAATATAATATAATATAATATTATAATATAATATAATATAATATAATATAATATAATATAATATAATATAATATAATATAATATAATATAATATAATATAATATAATATAATATAATAATAAAATAAAATAAAATATAAATATAAATATAAATATAAATATAATTTAATAAGCACTTAGACTTATATTCCACTTCAAAATCATTTATGGTGTTAGCATATTGTCCCTAACAATCTGGGTCCTCATTTTACTAACTTTGGAAAGATGAAAAGCTGACTCAACTGATATATAATAATATAATATAATATAATATAATATAATATAATATAATATAATATAATATAATATAATATAATATAATATAATATAATATAATATAATATAATATAATATAATATAATATAATATAATATAATATAATATAATATTAAAATATAAATATAAATATAAATATAAATATAATTTAATAAGCACTTAGACTTATATTCCACTTCAAAATCATTTATGGTGTTAGCATATTGTCCCTAACAATCTGGGTCCTCATTTTACTAACTTTGGAAAGATGAAAAGCTGACTCAACTTATGTAATATAATATGATATGATATGATATGATATGATATAATAATATAATATATTGTCAAACTCAATCACGTCACATGACACCCCTGATATAGATGAATAAGTCTGGATAGTGAACGTTGCAATGCAGAAAAGAAAGAACAGGAGAAAAATCAGAAAATTCAAAGTTCTGCAAAAGAAATAGAACGACGGTGGCAAAAGAAAGCAAAGATAGTGTCAATAGTAATAGGTGCCTGGGGTGCAATCCCAAAACCTCTGGAGCACCCCTTGAACACAGCATTGACAAAATCTCCAGTCCATTGCAAAGGCAGCATTCCTCAGAAGAGCTTACATCCTGTGTCAAGACTTTTAACACATCTAAGCACAATAGCTGCCTATTCCAGGTCCTTTGGGAAGGTGGATAAAAATACAAAATCCAGTTTGAACATCTGGTTGCAACAGCTGTAATAATTCTGCATGACACAGTGACACTGAATAAGGGTCTCCCTCTCAAAACCATCCCCATCTAAAGGTTGTGGTCAGGTAACCCCATGACGTGATCCTTCACCTAGTCAACACACCTGCTTCAACCTACTTTGTGATGTCAAATGCAACTAGTTGGGTTCTCATCATGTGCGAAGCCACACATCGTGGTTTATAAAGCCAAATCTGACAGCTTAGCCAAACGGGACATTGTCCTTCTTCTAACTTTCAGCAAATGTGCCCGATGGATAAAGAACAGGACTTTTCTTTGCCCATTCAAGCCAAAATATGCAACTGTTCAACAACTGTTACCGCCCTCTTTTGTTTTCGAATTCTGTAACAATGGATTCAATTTTTCGATGTGTGCAGCTCCTTCCCAGTCTATTATTTTGGAAGGCAATTGAAATAATGGCAATCTTGTTGTTTTTTAATGTACTTTTTAGGGAGATTTTTTCTCTCTCTTATGAATTTAATTTAGGTCCTCCTCCTCCTCCTCCTCCTCCTCCTCTTCTTCTTCTTCTTCTTCTTCTTCTTCTTCTTCTTATTATTATTATTATTATTATTATTATTATTATTATTATTATTATTATTGATCATCGCACAGTCAACCAGATGTTCAGACTGGATTTGGCATTTTTGTCTACCTATCGAGTCCTTACCAAGGACCTGGGATAGGCAGATGTGGATGTTTGATGGTATTACAAATATTGTCGCAGGACGGAAGCAGTTCCTAGTAAGGCTGCCTTTTGCAATTGACTAATGGCGAATTTGT
Source organism: Vipera berus (assembly GCF_964194415.1). Lineage (NCBI taxonomy): Eukaryota > Metazoa > Chordata > Lepidosauria > Squamata > Viperidae > Vipera > Vipera berus. The sequence continues at coordinate 17,883,876 of NC_138213.1, forward strand.
CAATGCCGATGATGGTGTTCAAGTGGTGCCCCAGTTGTTTTGGGATTGCACCCAAGGCGCCTGTTACTATTGGTACTACCCTTGCTTGCCTTTGCCACAGTCTTTCTATTTCTATTTGTAGGTCTTTGTATTTTGTTATCTTCTCCAGTTCTTTCTCGTCCATTCTGCTGTCTCCAGGCACTGCCACGTCCACTATCCAGACTTTTTTCTCTTTCTTATCAACAATTGTTATGTCCAGGGTGTTATGTTGCAGGTGCTTGTCTGTTTGAATTCTGAAGTCCCAGAGCAGTTTAATTTTATCATTTTCTATGACTTTCTCTATTTTATGAGTTATAAGTTCTTAGTTACAGGCAAATGATATTTCTTGCAGATCTTCCAATGCATCATTGTTGCTACTTTGTCATGCTGCTGCTTGTAGTCAGTCTGTGCAATCTTCTTGCAGCAGCTTACCAGGTGGTCCACTGTTTCTTCAGCTTCTTTGCATAGGTGGCACTTAATGTCTGTTGCTGTCTTCTCAATTTTGACTTTGTATGCATTTGTCCTTAAGGCTTGGTCTTGTGCAGCCCGAATTAGTCCCTCGGTCTGTTTCTTCAACTTTCCTGCTCTTAGCCATTGCCAGGTCTTGTTATTATCTGCTTTCCCACCTATTTTTTTTAATGTACTGACCATGTAGTTCTTTGTCTTCCCATGCCTCTATTCTGTTCTTCATTTGGTCTTTCTTGTAGGCCAGTTTGGTCTCTCCAGTAGTCAGTAAGCCTTCCTGATATACTAATTTCAGTGCATCTTCATCATTGTCCTTCAGATATTCTTCCAAAGCCATTTTTTCTTCTTCAACCATCTGATGTACTTGCAGCATTCCACGCCCACCTATTTGCCTTGGTAGATAGACTCTGTCAACATCACTGCGTGGATGAAGGGCATGATTCATTGTCATTATTTTTCTGGTCTTCCTATCCATTGCTTTTAGTTCTGCTTGAGTCCAATCCACTATTCCAGCTGTGTATCTAATGACTGGAATTGCCCAGGTGTGGATTGCCTTCATGGTATTTCCTCCATTGAGTTTGGACTTTAATATCTTCTTCGCTCTCTTGATGTATTCACCTGTAATCTTTTTCTTGAGTTCAGTGTGCTTGCTTGATGTTGTCAGCTTGAAGGATACCCAAGTATTTGTAGTAATCTTCCTCATCCAGACTCTTAATGTTATTTTTGTGGGGCATCTTGATTCCTTCAGTTTTCACTATTTTTCTTGTTTGATAGTAAGTGTGGCACATTTGTCTAAGTCAAACTCCATTGCAATATCTTGGCTATATATATACGGACAGTGTTGAGCAGCGATTCTATTTCAGATAATGTTTTTCCATACAGGAGGTGGGATAGTCTGGCAGATGTTTTTGATGTTTGATAGCCATGTCCTGAGTTATTCAGTATTGTTGACAGAGGAAACAGTGCAATAACAAATAGTGGTGATAATGAATCACCTTGAATTATTCCTCTCTTGATGTTAACCTCTCCCAGTCTTTCACCATTGACCTGCAACTGTGTCTTCCACTGTGCCATCGATCTTTGCACAAATTTTCTGATGTTTCTACTGACTCCTGTTATTTCTCGGCACTTGATTATCCAGTCATGTGTCAGAGAATCAAATGCCTTTTTGTAGTCAATCCATGCCACATTCAGGTTGGACTTCCTTTTCTTGCAGTTTTCCAAGATCATTTTGTCTATTAGGAGTTGATCTTTTGTTCTCTGCTATTGGGGCGGTTTTCTTTCTGTCCGGGTGGAAAAAGATTGTTTTCAACTAGATGCTGTTGTACTGCATCAGCTACCACACTAGTTAGAAATTTGAAAGTTGTTGGTAAGCAGGTAATTGGCCTGTAGTTGCCTGGTGTTGCCCCTTTTGCTGGAATTTTCATTATTAAATAGGTTTTCCCAGTTGTTAGCCCCTTTTCAATGTCTCTTCCTTGTAGTATATTGTTGAACTGCTTGACAATGAGTGGGTATATTACAGTTAGATGTTTCAACCAAAACCCATGCCGTTTATTTTCACCTGGTGCTGACCAATTTTTGATCCTCCTTGCTCTTTTTCTATCATTTTTGTTGTTATTACTAGTTGTTTCATTTCAACTTCTGTTTTATTTGCATCCACCTCTTTTAACCAAACTGCATCCTTGTTTTTATTTCTTTGGGTTATCCCATATCTGCTTCCAGAACTGCACTGTTTCTTCCTTGTCAGGTACTGACTGATTCATTCCAGTTTCTCCATTGATGGATTGGTAGAAACATTTTTGATTGGATTGAAATTGGAGGTTCTGCCTATAATTTGCAATTCGAGCTTCGTATCTACTGATTTTCCTGGCTATAGCTGTTACTTGCTGCTTTAATATTTCCAGTGCTTCCTTGATCTTCCTTGTTTCTAAGTGGTATTTCTTGATTAGGTCTTCTTTGGTCTCCTTGTTCTGCAGATTCTTTTCTTTGATCTGTTCTAGCTTGCTTGCATGTGATTTTAACTTGCTGATCTTATTTTCTAGTCTAACCTTCCGTTTTTGTGGTGCACTGTTTCTTTGTTTTTCTTCTTTGTTGATTTTGCATCCCAGGTATTCAGTTATAACTGCAGCTGTGCTGTACATTAGTTGGTTTGCTTCTTGCAGTGAATTGGTGCTTATACTTGATATTGCAGTATTTGCATCTTTTAATGCTTGTGCTAGCTGTTTCTTTGGAACCAGCTTCAATGCAGGCAGCCTTATTCTGTTGTTTTTGTGCAGTTCTAGATGCTCAGTTATTCTTTGTTTCAATTCTTTTATTTCTTTAGTTAGAGGGCTTTGTTCTTCCTGAGGAAGAGGTGCCTGGTTTCCAAATGGGAACAGTTGTATATCTCTGCTGGATTCCTTCACTGCCAACTCCCCCTGGCTTGCCTCTGCATTCTGAATTACTTCTGGCAAGGCTTTGATTTCTTTGCTCTGGGTAAACCTTTGCAGTTTGTCCAATTCTGTTTCTGTCAATACTTTGTTTTGTATTATAAATCGGCCTTGATATGCTAGTCTCTGTTCTGAAGCCTAGAGCAGGGGTAGGCAACCTCGGCTCTTTTATGACTCATGGACTTCAACTCCCAGAATTCCTGAGTCAGCTGACTCAGGAATTCTGGGAGTTGAAGTCCATGAGTCATAAAAGAGCCGAGGTTGCCTACCCCTGGCCTAGAGGAATCACACATTACCTTGTCGAAGCATGCTGGGTTGGATGAATCATAGTACTGTACAGCTGAACATACATGATTGAGAAACTTCATACAAAGCCCGAGTTCCTGTTAAGTCAAATCAAAGAAGCAACCACATGTTTTAGTATAATCTGGTTGATGCGGTATGCTAAACCAAACCCAAAGTTAATTTTAGCTTAGTATCTTGCACAAATCCAGGCAAACATGGATGATTCAATAATGAATCCTGGCTTAACATAGACAGCAAACGGGCTACTCAAGAAGGTAATACTGAATGCAAGGATTTTTTTTTAACTCATGTTTTCTTGAGCAAATAAAAATTCTGGTAGTGAACTGCCAATAAGACTGTAATGCTTGTAAGTGAACTGCCAAGAAAATAGAGACTTTTACCTATCTAGCAATATGTGTGAACTTAGGACATCTTCCCAAGGCTACCAACAGATTGTGTCAAGGTCATCCCAAAGGTGCTTTTTCACGAGGCGACGGGACTTTCTTGTTTTTCTTTGAAGACGTTTCATTCTCATCCCAGAAGCAAAACGTCTTCAAAGAAAAACAAGAAAGTCCCGTCGCCTCGTGAAAAAGCACCTTTGGGACAACCATGACCTGGATGACTGAGCATCTCCATAGACATTGTGTCAAAGTGTACACCTTTCCTGACACTTTGGCTCTGTTCTGAATGGAAAACAAACACAACTCAACAGGAGGAGGAAAGAGTGTGATGCATGCATGTGCCGCCTTGAGTTATTTATAAAGTAAAAAAAGGTGGGATAAATATCTAATAAATATATTCATGATCTTGACACTTTTTCATGGAAACTGCTGAGAGTCACAACTGAAGCCCTGGCTAGATCCCTCAAGAGGGAAAACCTTCACAGGGTGGTTAGGAGGAGCCAAAATGAAAGACCTCTATGCATACCAGCCTACTCCAACTTGGTATTCTTCAGAAGCTCAGTGGTTCCTATATATCTGGAAGACGTCAGATAGTTCAAGGAAAACTGAACTATAACTCCTCCCTCCCTCTTTCCCTGTCGTTTCCTTCCTTCCTTTCCTTCCTTCCTTCCTTCCTTCTTTCCCCTATCTTCCTTCCTTCCACACCTCCCTTGTCTGTCCTTCCTTCCTTCCATCCTTCCACACCTCTTGTTTTTCCTTCCTTCCATCCTTCCTTCCATCCTTCCACACCTCCCTTGTCTTTCCTTCCTTCCATCCTTCCACACCTCCCTTGTCTTTCCTTCCTTCCTTCCTTCCTTCCTTCCTTCCTTCCTTCCTTCCTTCCTTCCTTCCTTCCTTCCATCCTTCCTTCCTTCCTTCCTTCCTTCCTTCCTTCTCCTAAAACTCAGGATCTGTTTATCAGACCCAACTGAAAAAGGACACTATCATCTAATGCTAATCAGAAAAAAATCTGCTGCTTCTCATTTATTTTGATGGAAGGAACGGTGGTTGATTCCATTTTTTCCAATGAGTCAGATTTTCTCTCATGGGATTCTTAGGAACAATTGCCAAAGGGTGGGCGGGAAAAAATTCTCGGAACTGCAGAATCCGTGGCTTTTCTCCTTTCACTCCATCTTTCTGCCAGAGGAATGCAGGTAGTCCTTGACTTACAATGATTCCTTTTCATGACCGTTCAAAGTTACAACGGCACTGAAAAAAACGTGACTTAGGACCATTTTTCACACCCATGACCATTGCAGCCTCCCCAGGGTCACGTGCTCAAAATCTGGATGCTTGGCAACTGACTCACATTTGTGATGGTCGCAGCGTCCCGGGATCCTCTTCTGAGACCTTCTGACAAGCAGAACCAATGGGGAAAGCTGGGTTCACTTAACAACCGTGCTACTAACTTAACAAGTGCAGTGATTTATTTAACGACGGTGGCGAGAACGGTTGTAAGATGGGGTTGTCGAATGTAATGAAGGTGGCAAAATCGCTTAAATCAGTGTCTCGCTTAACAGAAGAAATTTGGGGCTCAGTTGGGGCCGTAAATCAAGGACTAACGGTCCTCGCACGTTTTCAGCCCTTTCAACAGAATTTCTGAGCTCCGCTTTAGCCTCATCCTTCACTGCAGCTTGAAATATCTACCCAGTTTGCTTGATGTCTCCTGAGTCCAGGCAAAGTTCATATCTGTTAAGGTTGGCTGAGAAGGCCGATGCTTTATCTCCCGCCGGGGATCAGCTAATCCGCTCCTCTCTCGGGCGCCATGGGGAGATTTAACTAATTAAAGGCTTCCAGCAGGCTGCAGCGTCCCTGCTCTTTGGAGGCAAATGTCAGAGGCAGGTTGCTCCTATTTGCTAACGAACGGCAGATTGTGTCAAGTGCTTGGGCATCGGGGGAGGGGAGGGGGGGTTCACTGCATCAGAGCATTTACCAAGATAGAGATGGGGGTGGGGGGGGCTGTGTAGGCAAAATCCGACCTTTGCAAACAAGTGCAATTCCATTTCCAGTTCCATTTGGACAATCGATCGGATTGAATTCAAGCAGCCCATCAAAGAAACGTTCTGGATTCCACCAGAATTCAGAATTGGTTTGTCCGTGAAGAAAGTTAAGTCTTCGATCCATATGGAAGCAGCCATTGCAATTCAACAGTTTTTGGCCACTTCCAAGATTCAATCCAAGGGCATCCAAATCCAGTCCTGAAAGCAAATCGGTCAGTGAATTGAGGAGGTGGGGAGCTGGACAGCTCCGAGCAGGAACAGGGTTCGGCGGGAAGCCAGAACAAGGGGACAGCGTTCAGCGGGAGAGCAGGATTTAAAGGGATTGGCTGACCAGCCGGCAGGACGCTTGGATTTTACCCATTGGCCAGGCAGTTACCTGACCAGGTATAAGTGAGGGCTCAAATCCTTTGTTCCCCAGTTCGGCCATGTTCCTCAATAAAACAACTTAGCTCCTGAACCTGTGTCGCCTCTGATTCTGGAACCAACACAATACGATCCTTCCTTCCTTCCTTCCTTCCTTCCTTCCTCCCTTCCTCCTCTTTCCCTGTCCTTTCCCCCATCTGTCTACTTCTTTCTCTTTCTTTCTTTTTTCTTTCTCTTTCTTTCCTTCCTTCTTTCCTTCCTTTCTTTCCTTTCTTCCTTCCTTTCCTCCCTCCTTCCTCTTTCTCTGTCCTTTTCTCCATCTCTCTATTCTTTCTTTTCTCTTTCTTTCTCTTTCCTTTCTTCCTTCCTTTCCTCCCTCTCTTTCCCTGTCCTTTCCATCTCTCTACTTTTTTCTTTTTCTTTCTTTTTCTTTCTTTCCTTTCCTTTCCTTCCTTTCTTCCTTCCTTTCCTCCCTCCCTCTTTCTCTGTCCTTTTCTCCATCTCTATTATTTCTTTTCTCTTTCTTTTTCTTTCCTTCCTTCCTTTCCTCTCTCCCTTTCTCCCTGTGCTTTCCATCTCTCTTTTTCTTTCTTTTTCTTTTCTTTTCTTTTTCTTTCCTTTCCTTTCTTTCCTTTCCTTCCTTTCTTCCCTCCCTTCCTCTTTCCCTGTCCTTCTCTCCATCTCTATTCTTTCTTTCTCTTTTCTTTTTCTCTTTCTTTCTTTCCTTCCTTCCTTCCTTCCTTCCTTCCTTCCTTCCTTTCCTCCCTCCCTCGTTCCTTCCCTGTCCTTTCCATCTCTCTACTCTCTTTCTTTCTTTCTTTCTTTCTTTCTTTCTTTCTTTCTTTCTTTCTTTCTTTCTTTCTTTCTTTCTTTCTTTCTCTTTTTTCCTTTCCTTTCCTTTCCTTTCCTTCCCCCTCCCTCCCTTCATTTCCACAGAAAGAAAATGAGGAGATAGGATCAGAAAATAGGTCCACCAGATACTCTGAAACTCACGTTTCAGCTACGCCAGGATCTCTCAAAGTCAGCTGCTACAGGATGCATGGACTTCACGCTAGCTGGGGAATTCTGGGAGTTGAAGTTCATACATTTTAATGTGGCTGAGGTTGAGAAACACTGTGTTTTCCAATCAGTGCAACTACAGGATTAAAGGCAGTTCACGGGAGAGGCCAATCCTCCCCCCACCACCCCCGCCAAGCTCTCCTCTTCTGCCCTAAACAGTGGTGCAATCTTTATAAAGTGAGACAGAGCAAGAGAAAAAAGTGAAAGGGAAGAAATCAGGAAATAGGCTTGGACTTCTATGATTAATAATCAGTGTCGGACCTAATGCATGTCACATTTCTGCTATTGCAACCCACCCAATTCCTTTGCTTCTCACGATAAAGAGAAATTTTCTGACGCAAGCTCCATTAGTCAGTGGAACAGCTTGCCTCCTACAGTTGTGGGTGCTCCACTGCTGGAGGTTTTCAACGACAGCCACTTGTCCAAAATGGTATAGGTCAGGGGTCTTCCAACTTGGCCCTTTTATGACTTGTGGACTTCAACTCCCAGAATTCCTCAGCCAGCATCGGAGTTGAAGTCCACAAGTCATAAAAGGGCCAAGTTGGAAGACCCCTGGTATTTATTTATTTATTTTATTTTAATTCCATTTATATCCCACCCTTCTCCGAAGACTCAGGGCGGCTTACAAGCTTAGCAGTATAGGGTCTCCCGCTTGAGCAGATGGTTGGACTAGAAGATCTCCCTTCCAGCGCTAGGATTCTATCTTCCAGCCTCTCACCAGGCTCGCCTTACTTAATGCAAATCCCTTCACCCACAAAACGTTTGGAAGCATCAGCCGCCTGGGATGAATGCAGAGCTCACCAAAACACATGAAAAAACTATCCAGGGAGCAGAAAGCCAGCCGTTGAAAGAGAGGAAAGAACATAGAAGAGAAAGAGCAGGGCGTAGAATGAAACTGGAAAAGCAGAATAACAGAATCACAGAGTCGGAAGGGACCTTGGAGGTCTTCTAGCTCAACCCCCTGCTCAAGCAGGAAACCCTGTACCAGACATGTCAAACTCGCGATGTCACGTGACATCGCGCAACGTATCGGAGCCTTTTCGCCATTGCCGGCAATGGGGTGGGCGCGGCTTCCGGATGACGTGTCCGGCCCACGGGACGGTAGTTTGACACGTTTCTCAACCTTGGCGACTTTTAAGATGGATGGACTTCAACTCCCAGAATTCCCCAGCCATCATGGCTGGCTGGGGAATTCTGGGAGTTGAAGTCCTCCCATCTTAAAGTTGCTAAGATTGAGAAAGACTGCTTTATACTATTTCAGAGAAATGGTTGTCCAATCTCTTCTTTGGAAAATTCCAGTGTTGGAGCAGCGTGGCTGGCTGAGGAATTCTGGGAGATGAAGTCCACCCATCTTAAAGTTGCTAAGATGGCAAAAAAATCTGGGCTGAAGGATCAGGAAACTAGTGCCACGTGAAGCGGCTGCAAGAACTCAGGCCACAGAAAGCTCCCGTGGTATTTCTGGATATTGCAACCAAGATGGACTCTTTGATCCCCAGTCAAGCTGGAAAACCTGCAAACAGAAGGTAACCCCCCAAAACAGAAGGTGCCCCTCCCCCCCTTCCCACCCCCTAGCCCCATAATGTTCCCACTGAAAAATGCATTCTTTCCATCAAGAAAACTCTCTCCTCCCGGGGGTGTCACAATCACTGCCCCGTTTCCAACAGCGCAACAACATCACAGTCACACTCTCCGGGTGTGCACTCTCCAAAAGGCCTCTTTGCCAAAGAACAGCGCATCTCCGTGGTCAAAAAAAATAAATAAAGGACAAACACACCCAAGCTTTGAAAGATGGCTCAGCTAGGAAAACATGAAAGCTGAATGCTAAAAGAAATCCATGATTTATGCCGTTTTTGGCACCTTGGGGTCTTTTCCCCCCCACCTCTGGGGCTGAAGCTGCGTGCGCCTGGATCTGTTTAAAAAGTTGCACTGCAACATTTTTATCCGTCCCCACTCGCATTTCCAGCAAAGATGCGAATGGCCTAAAAGCAGCAGCTGGCCGAGCATGCTGCAATTCCTTCATTAATATTTGAAATGTTCCGCCTGTTCGTGCCACTGAGGTAGAAATCAAGTGCCACGCACACGAGATCAAAAGAATAAAGGGAACAGGGGGGGGGGGGAAAGGAGGTTTGTTCATTTCTGACCTCGGCCGGCCGCAGATGCTTTATAAAGTTCCTTCCTTTGCAAGACAAATTTGACCGTGAATCTTATCTCTGTGCCTCTCTCTACTGTCAAAACTCCGGAAGAGAAAAGTCTAATTCTAAGACTGCACAGCCATCAAGAATATTGCGACTCTCTTTGCCAAGAACGAAGAAACAAATTCAATTTTATGACTGTAACGGAACCTGCCCATGGTCATAAAGCACATTTTCATGTGACCGGACCCACTTTTACAATCTTTTTTTTTGTGGCGGTCATTAAGTGATCACCACAGTCATTAAGCGAACCAGCCATTTAGTGTGGGTCGGATTTGCCAAAAAACAGAAAGGCTGATTTGAGGCAAAATGTCATAAAAATGTAATCACATGACTTTGGAACATTGCAGTGTGTCCAAAATGCGGTCACATGACTTCCAGGGTGTGTGTGTGTGTGTGTGTGTGTGTGTGTGTGTGTGCACGCGCACACACACGCGCGCGCTGGCCATCAGAATTTCAGAAACAGGTCTTAAGTAACCCTGTGGATGTTTGTTGTAATATTGAATGGCTGCTAAGCAATCGGTCTGAAGCAAGAAGGCAAATTTAATTATGTTTACAATTTTTAACTCTAATCTTTAATTTATTTTAATTTTTAATTTTAATTTATTGTACAGAGACCTTTAATTTTGTTGTTGTTAGCTGCCCTGAGTCCTTCAGGAGATAGGGCGGGATATAAGTCCCATTAATAAATAAATAAATAAATAAATAAATAAATAAATAAATAAATAAATAAATAAATAAATAAATAAATAAATAAATAAATTCACTGAGTTATCTGGCTAATTAATATTGCCAGAGATTTGTCATCTTTTTTTTCCCTCTTCCCTTTTTCCTTTTGTGTCATGCCTGTTAGGTTTCAAGTCTGCCAGCAAGGAATATGTTAATTGCAAGTTATGAAATAACTTATGAAAAATGTTTCAAATATGAAGGTTGTATTAGGACTCCGGTATTCTGTCAACAATGCATATTAATTAAGTACATAATAGAGAGTTGTGGATTGCACCAAAGGCGTGTTCAGTCCAGGAGACAACTGCAAATTCCTACGTGCCCAATTTCTGCAGATTATTGCTCATTTATAACTGAGTCCCCTGAACCACATTCAACCAAGGTTTTTGTAGAAGGAAATAAGCTTGGCTGGTGTCAATCCTGGTTTCTTTGCTGGGGCTTGGTACGCTATGTAAACTTGGGTAATTCAAGGTTTATGGCATTGGGCAATCCCAGACAAAGTTGCTTTTTAATTATGCAATTAAAGCCTGAATTATTCAGTAATCAAGTTACTCATCTTGCACAAACCAAGCTTGTGGCTCGGAAAGTTTGCAAAGCAGAAAAAAAAAAGGGAAAAACACCCACTGTCCCTATCTTCATGTTGCCAGACTACGATAAACAGCTTACTTCCACCATCTGGGAATTCTGGTCTAATTATCTACATAATTATCTTGCCAACTTAACGAAACTTCAACTGGAAACGGCAAAGCTTTGTGATTCACAGCCCCACTACAGGAACTGACTGGAGTTTGGGGGTTCTGGGGAAGAGGCCAGTTGCTGAGCGGGGCCAGAACCATCTTCTGCTCTTTGCTTCTCACGTGTCTTCAGCTGCCACCCAACAGAATGAGGAGGAAGAGATTGTGCGATTATTCACAGGCTTCCTGGAGGGAAATAAAGGTGAAATTTCAGCTTTCGGATGAGCCACCAAAGGAGGAGGAGAAGGAGGAGGAGGAGGAGGAGGAGGAGGAGAATAAGAAGAAAGAAGGAGAAGGAGATGGAGGAGAAGAAGGAGGAGGAGAAGAAGGAGAAAGAAGGAGAAGAAGGAGGAGGAGGAGAAGGAGAAAGAAGGAGAAGAAGGGGGGAGGAGGAGCAGGAGGAGAAAGAAAAAGAGGAGAAGAAGGAGAAAGAGAAGGGGAGGAGGAGGAGCTGTCTCATCTGCAAGAGAAGAGGAAAGGAGAAAAGGGAAGGAGGAGGGGAAGGAGAAGGAGCAGAAGGAGCAAGAGGAGAATAAGAAGAAAGAAGGAGAAGGAGATGGAGAAGAAGGAGGAGGAGGGGAGGAGGAGGAGGAGAATAAGAAGAAAGAAGGAGAAGGAGATGGAGAAGAAGGAGGAGAAGGAGGAGGAGGAGGAGGAGAATAAGAAGAAAGAAGGAGAAGGAGATGATGAAGAAGAAGAAGGAGAAGGAGAAGAAGAGAAAGAAGGAGAAGAAGGGGGGAGGAGGAGCAGGAGAAGAAGGAGATGGAGAAGAAGGAGAAAGAGAAGGGGAGGAGGAGGAGCTGTCTCATCTGCAAGAGAAGAGGAAAGGAGAAAAGGGAAGGAGGAGGGGAAGGAGAAGGAACAGAAGGAGCAAGAGGAGAATAAGAAGAAAGAAGGAGAAGGAGATGGAGAAGAAGGAGGAGGAGGGGAGGAGGAGGAGGAGAATAAGAAGAAAGAAGGAGAAGGAGATGGAGAAGAAGGAGGAGAAGGAGGAGGAGGAGGAGGAGAATAAGAAGAAAGAAGGAGAAGGAGATGATGAAGAAGAAGAAGGAGAAGGAGAAGAAGAGAAAGAAGGAGAAGAAGGGGGGAGGAGGAGCAGGAGGAGAAAGAAAAAGAGGAGAAGAAGGAGAAAGAGAAGGGGAGGAGGAGGAGCTGTCTCATCTGCAAGAGAAGAGGAAAGGAGAAAAGGGAAGGAGGAGGGGAAGGAGAAGGAGCAGAAGGAGCAAGAGGAGAATAAGAAGAAAGAAGGAGAAGGAGATGGAGAAGAAGGAGGAGGAGGGGAGGAGGAGGAGGAGAATAGGAAGAAAGAAGGAGAAGGAGATGGAGAAGAAGGAGGAGAAGGAGGAGGAGGAGGAGGAGAATAAGAAGAAAGAAGGAGAAGGAGATGATGAAGAAGAAGAAGGAGAAGGAGAAGAAGAGAAAGAAGGAGAAGAAGGGGGGAGGAGGAGCAGGAGGAGAAAGAAAAAGAGGAGAAGAAGGAGAAAGAGAAGGGGAGGAGGAGGAGCTGTCTCATCTGCAAGAGAAGAGGAAAGGAGAAAAGGGAAGGAGGAGGGGAAGGAGAAGGAGCAGAAGGAGCAAGAGGAGAATAAGAAGAAAGAAGGAGAAGGAGATGGAGAAGAAGGAGGAGGAGGGGAGGAGGAGGAGGAGAATAAGAAGAAAGAAGGAGAAGGAGATGGAGAAGAAGGAGGAGAAGGAGGAGGAGGAGGAGGAGAATAAGAAGAAAGAAGGAGAAGGAGATGGAGAAGAAGGAGGAGAAGGAGGAGGAGGAGGAGGAGAATAAGAAGAAAGAAGGAGAAGGAGATGGAGGAGAAGAAGGAGGAAGAGAAGAAGGAGAAAGAAGGAGAAGAAGGAGGAGGAGGAGAAGGAGAAAGAAGGAGAAGAAGGGGGGAGGAGGAGCAGGAGGAGAAAGAAAAAGAGGAGAAGAAGGAGAAAGAGAAGGGGAGGAGGAGGAGCTGTCTCATCTGCAAGAGAAGAGGAAAGGAGAAAAGGGAAGGAGGAGGGGAAGGAGAAGGAGCAGAAGGAGCAAGAGGAGAATAAGAAGAAAGAAGGAGAAGGAGATGGAGAAGAAGGAGGAGGAGGGGAGGAGGAGGAGGAGAATAAGAAGAAAGAAGGAGAAGGAGATGGAGAAGAAGGAGGAGAAGGAGGAGGAGGAGGAGGAGAATAAGAAGAAAGAAGGAGAAGGAGATGATGAAGAAGAAGAAGGAGAAGGAGAAGAAGAGAAAGAAGGAGAAGAAGGGGGGAGGAGGAGCAGGAGAAGAAGGAGATGGAGAAGAAGGAGAAAGAGAAGGGGAGGAGGAGGAGCTGTCTCATCTGCAAGAGAAGAGGAAAGGAGAAAAGGGAAGGAGGAGGGGAAGGAGAAGGAACAGAAGGAGCAAGAGGAGAATAAGAAGAAAGAAGGAGAAGGAGATGGAGAAGAAGGAGGAGGAGGGGAGGAGGAGGAGGAGAATAAGAAGAAAGAAGGAGAAGGAGATGGAGAAGAAGGAGGAGAAGGAGGAGGAGGAGGAGGAGAATAAGAAGAAAGAAGGAGAAGGAGATGATGAAGAAGAAGAAGGAGAAGGAGAAGAAGAGAAAGAAGGAGAAGAAGGGGGGAGGAGGAGCAGGAGGAGAAAGAAAAAGAGGAGAAGAAGGAGAAAGAGAAGGGGAGGAGGAGGAGCTGTCTCATCTGCAAGAGAAGAGGAAAGGAGAAAAGGGAAGGAGGAGGGGAAGGAGAAGGAGCAGAAGGAGCAAGAGGAGAATAAGAAGAAAGAAGGAGAAGGAGATGGAGAAGGAGGAGGAGGAGGGGAGGAGGAGGAGGAGAATAGGAAGAAAGAAGGAGAAGGAGATGGAGAAGAAGGAGGAGAAGGAGGAGGAGGAGGAGGAGAATAAGAAGAAAGAAGGAGAAGGAGATGATGAAGAAGAAGAAGGAGAAGGAGAAGAAGAGAAAGAAGGAGAAGAAGGGGGGAGGAGGAGCAGGAGGAGAAAGAAAAAGAGGAGAAGAAGGAGAAAGAGAAGGGGAGGAGGAGGAGCTGTCTCATCTGCAAGAGAAGAGGAAAGGAGAAAAGGGAAGGAGGAGGGGAAGGAGAAGGAGCAGAAGGAGCAAGAGGAGAATAAGAAGAAAGAAGGAGAAGGAGATGGAGAAGAAGGAGGAGAAGGAGGAGGAGGAGGAGGAGAATAAGAAGAAAGAAGGAGAAGGAGATGGAGAAGAAGGAGGAGAAGGAGGAGGAGGAGGAGAATAAGAAGAAAGAAGGAGAAGGAGATGATGAAGAAGAAGAAGGAGAAGGAGAAGAAGAGAAAGAAGGAGAAGAAGGGGGGAGGAGGAGCAGGAGGAGAAAGAAAAAGAGGAGAAGAAGGAGAAAGAGAAGGGGAGGAGGAGGAGCTGTCTCATCTGCAAGAGAAGAGGAAAGGAGAAAAGGGAAGGAGGAGGGGAAGGAGAAGGAGCAGAAGGAGCAAGAGGAGAATAAGAAGAAAGAAGGAGAAGGAGATGGAGAAGAAGGAGGAGGAGGGGAGGAGGAGGAGGAGAATAAGAAGAAAGAAGGAGAAGGAGATGGAGAAGAAGGAGGAGAAGGAGGAGGAGGAGGAGGAGAATAAGAAGAAAGAAGGAGAAGGAGATGATGAAGAAGAAGAAGGAGAAGGAGAAGAAGAGAAAGAAGGAGAAGAAGGGGGGAGGAGGAGCAGGAGAAGAAGGAGATGGAGAAGAAGGAGAAAGAGAAGGGGAGGAGGAGGAGCTGTCTCATCTGCAAGAGAAGAGGAAAGGAGAAAAGGGAAGGAGGAGGGGAAGGAGAAGGAACAGAAGGAGCAAGAGGAGAATAAGAAGAAAGAAGGAGAAGGAGATGGAGAAGAAGGAGGAGGAGGGGAGGAGGAGGAGGAGAATAAGAAGAAAGAAGGAGAAGGAGATGGAGAAGAAGGAGGAGAAGGAGGAGGAGGAGGAGGAGAATAAGAAGAAAGAAGGAGAAGGAGATGATGAAGAAGAAGAAGGAGAAGGAGAAGAAGAGAAAGAAGGAGAAGAAGGGGGGAGGAGGAGCAGGAGGAGAAAGAAAAAGAGGAGAAGAAGGAGAAAGAGAAGGGGAGGAGGAGGAGCTGTCTCATCTGCAAGAGAAGAGGAAAGGAGAAAAGGGAAGGAGGAGGGGAAGGAGAAGGAGCAGAAGGAGCAAGAGGAGAATAAGAAGAAAGAAGGAGAAGGAGATGGAGAAGAAGGAGGAGAAGGAGGAGGAGGAGGAGGAGAATAAGAAGAAAGAAGGAGAAGGAGATGATGAAGAAGAAGAAGGAGAAGGAGAAGAAGAGAAAGAAGGAGAAGAAGGGGGGAGGAGGAGCAGGAGGAGAAAGAAAAAGAGGAGAAGAAGGAGAAAGAGAAGGGGAGGAGGAGGAGCTGTCTCATCTGCAAGAGAAGAGGAAAGGAGAAAAGGGAAGGAGGAGGGGAAGGAGAAGGAGCAGAAGGAGCAAGAGGAGAATAAGAAGAAAGAAGGAGAAGGAGATGGAGAAGAAGGAGGAGAAGGAGGAGGAGGAGGAGGAGAATAAGAAGAAAGAAGGAGAAGGAGATGATGAAGAAGAAGAAGGAGAAGGAGAAGAAGAGAAAGAAGGAGAAGAAGGGGGGAGGAGGAGCAGGAGGAGAAAGAAAAAGAGGAGAAGAAGGAGAAAGAGAAGGGGAGGAGGAGGAGCTGTCTCATCTGCAAGAGAAGAGGAAAGGAGAAAAGGGAAGGAGGAGGGGAAGGAGAAGGAGCAGAAGGAGCAAGAGGAGAATAAGAAGAAAGAAGGAGAAGGAGATGGAGAAGAAGGAGGAGAAGGAGGAGGAGGAGGAGGAGAATAAGAAGAAAGAAGGAGAAGGAGATGGAGAAGAAGGAGGAGAAGGAGGAGGAGGAGGAGGAGAATAAGAAGAAAGAAGGAGAAGGAGATGGAGAAGAAGGAGGAGAAGGAGGAGGAGGAGGAGGAGGAGAATAAGAAGAAAGAAGGAGAAGGAGATGATGAAGAAGAAGAAGGAGAAGGAGAAGAAGAGAAAGAAGGAGAAGAAGGGGGGAGGAGGAGCAGGAGGAGAAAGAAAAAGAGGAGAAGAAGGAGAAAGAGAAGGGGAGGAGGAGGAGCTGTCTCATCTGCAAGAGAAGAGGAAAGGAGAAAAGGGAAGGAGGAGGGGAAGGAGAAGGAGCAGAAGGAGCAAGAGGAGAATAAGAAGAAAGAAGGAGAAGGAGATGGAGAAGAAGGAGGAGGAGGGGAGGAGGAGGAGCTGTCTCATCTGCAAGAGAAGAGGAAAGGGGAAAGGGGAGGAGAAGGAGAAGGAGGAGCAGAAGGAGAAAGAGGAGAATAAGAAGAAAGAAGGTGATGGAGAAAGAGAAGGAGAAAGAAGGAGAAGAAGGGGGGAGGAGGAAAAAGAGGAGGAGGAGGAGGAGGAGGAGGAGGAGGAGGAGGAGGTACCCCTAGGACAGGGGTTTTCAAACTTGGCCCTTTTTATGATTCGATTCAATATAAGTCATAAATTCTGGGTTGCAAATGACGGTGGCTTGGCTGAGTACTTGCTGAGCCAAATCCAAGAAAATTACATTATGATGCAGGCACAATCTGATCCCTATCACTTTCCATTTTTCTTTCTACCTCTTTGCTTCTAATCCCTTCTTCATCATTGCACTAGATCAGGGGTCTTCAAACTTGGCCCTTTTATGACTTGTGGACGCATGTCCGGCTGAGGAATTCTGGGAGTTGAAGTCCACAAGTCATAAAAGGGCCACGTTTGAAGACCCCTGCCCTAGCAAACGGGAGATGGCCTCCTTTGTCAAGCCAGGATCCAAATCATCAAGACATACAAAGATGAAAAATCTCCTCAGAATCCTGTCTTAATCTTGGGATTTTGCTTTCTTAGGAAGAAAGCTAAAATGTGACTGCTTTCTATTTCTTTCTTCTTTCTTTCTTTCTTTCTTTCTTTCTTTCTTTCTTTCTTTCTTTCTTTCTTTCTTTCTTTCTTTCTTTCTTTCTTTCTTTCTTTCTTTCTTCCTTCCTTCCTTCCTTCCTTCCTTCCTTCCTTCCTTCCTTCCTTCCTCTTTCTTTCTTTCTTTCTTTCTTTCTTTCTTTCTTTCTTTCTTTCTTTCTTTCTTTCTTTCTTTCTTTCTTTCTTTCTTTTTTAAGTTAACCGGAGCTCAAAAGACAAGACTCAGCTTCGTATCTCTCTCACACATACAAAAATATTAACTTTTATTAAGTGGGAGGGCGGGTATTTTTCTATCTCTTGTGATTTCTGCAAGGAATGCCCCAATTTATTTATTTTATTTATTAAATTTACATGCTGCCCTTGTACCTTGTTTGGGCAGCTTACAGAATGTCAAAACGATAAATAGAAAAGCAGCCCTGCAAACAAACGTGTTAAAACTATGAAAAAACGAAATGAAACGAAACGAAAGCAGGAACCAAGAGAAGACCTTACAAGGGATGAGGTCTTGTTACCCCATCAACCATCTCCAGAAGGGAGAGGCTTCCATGGACCCAAAGCCAACTACCAAAGCCAGGTTTTTTTATTTTTTATTTTATTTTAATTCCATTTATATCCCGCCCTTCTCCGAAGACTCAGGGCGGCTTACAAGCTTAGCAGTAGCCTTCATTCTATGTATATGCCTGCTTATTAGGGCTTTCACACACACCCCAAGCGGCATTATTACAAAGTCAGCTTAATTGCCCCCAACAATCTGGGTCCTCATTTTACCTACCTCGGAAGGATGGAAGGCTGAGTCAACCTTGAGCCTGGTGGGACTCGAACCTGCACTAATTGCAGGCAGCTGGTGTTACTTTAAGGAAGCATTAGCCCACTGCGCCACCAAGGCTCTTGTTTTTGACACCCTTCTCAAGGCCAAAAGAATGGAGGCAGATTGTTCCACAGGGTTTATTTAGTTACATTTATATACCGCCCTTTCCCTGAGGACTCAGGGCGGTTTACAGGGAATTAAAAAATCCAACATACAAAAGTTAAAACCAAATTTAAAAATATTAAATTGACCCTGTACACAATTAAAACCCCAATTAAAATTTTCTCCTCAGCCTGGGCCCGAAAGCTCAAAGAGCCAGGTCTTCAGGCCCCGGCGGAATGATCGGAGGTCGGGGGCAGTTCTCAGCTCCACCGGCAGCTGGTTCCAGAGGGCAGGCGCTCCCACTGAGAAGGCCCTATCCCTGGGTGTCACCCGCCGGCAATCTCTCACCAGCGGAACCCTGAGCAGACCCTCCCTGTGGGAGCGCACTGGGCGAAGGGCATTTGATGCCGGCAGCAGGTGTTCCCTCAAATAACCCGGACCCAGGCCATGTAGGGCTTTATAGGTAATAACCAGCACCTTGAATTTCACCCGGAGGGCAACCGGAAGCCAATGCAGCTCGCGGAGTAGAGGTGTTACATGGGAGTATCGGGAGACCCCCATTACAACTCGCGCGGCCGCATTCTGCACCAGTTGAAGCCTCCGTGTGGTCTTCAAGGGCAGCCCCATGTAGAGAGCGTTACAGTAGTCCAAACGGGAGGTCACAAGCGCATGAGTAACTGTGCGTAGGGCGTCTCGGTCCAGATAGGGATGCAACTGGCGCACCAGGCGAACCTGTGCAAAAGCCCCCCTGGTCACGGCTCCTACATGGTCTTCAAAATTGAGCCGTGAATCCAGGAGGACGCCCAAGTTGCGAGCCCTATCAACGGGGGGTAACACCTCACCCCCCATCATTAAGGATGGAATAACTTGGTTAACCCGAGATGCCGATATGCACAGCCACTCAGTCTTGGCGGGATTGAGACGAAGCCTGTTTCTCCCCATCCAGACCTGAACCGCCTCCAGGCACCGGGACATCACGGAGAGGGCATCACTGGGTTGGTTCGGGGTGAAAAGAAAAAGTTGGGTATCATCAGCGTACTGGTGATACCCCACCCCAAAACCACGAATGATCTCGCCCAGCAGCTTCATATAGATGTTGAACAGGAGGGGCGAGAGAACCGACCCCTGAGGAACTCCACAAATGAGAGACCTCGGGGCGGATCTCTGCCCTCCTGTCAACACCGACTGTGAGCAGCCCTGGAGGTAGGAGGAGTCTGGATGCCCTCGCTGTGATGTCCCGTTGCCTGGAGGCGGTTCGGGTCTGGATGGGGTGGAACAGACTTCAGCTCAACCCTGACAAGACTGAGTGGCTGTGCATTCCGGCATCCCGGGACATTCAAGATGTTCCATCTCTTTCTATGGGGGGTGAGCTCTTACCCCCCGTGGATAGGGCTCGCAACTTGGGAGTCCTCCTAGATTCACGGCTTACCCTAGAAGATCATGTAGTGGCCGTGACTAGGGGGGCTTTTGCCCAGGTTCGCCTGGTGCGCCAGTTGCGGCCCTATCTGGACCGGGATGCCCTGTGCACGGTCACTCATGCGCTCGTGACCTCTCGCCTTGACTACTGTAATGCTCTCTACATGGGGCTTCCCTTGAAGACCACTCGGAGGCTCCAACTGGTACAGAATGCGGTCGCGAGAGTTGTCTTGGGAGTTTCCCGGTACTCCCATGTTACACCTTTGCTCCGCGAGCTGCATTGGTTACCAGTTGTCTTCCGGGTGAGGTTCAAGGTCTTAGTTATGATCTTTAAGTCCCTACATGGCATGGGTCCGGGGTACCTCGGGGACCACCTGCTGCCGGCTTCAACTCCCCTCCGCCCTGTGCGTTCCCACAGAGAGGGCCTCCTCAGGGTGCCTCCGGTCAGGGAATGTCGACTGGCGGCCCCCAGGGGGAGAGCCTTCTCTGTGGGTGCCCCGGCTTTGTGGAACCAACTGCCGGTGGAGCTCCGGACGGCATCGGACCTCCGAACTTTCCGTCGTGGTCTGAAGACCCATTTGTTTGAATTGGCCGGTCTGGCCTGATGGGGGAGCTGTGTTTTAAATTGTCATTTTAGATTGCATTATTGTTTTTTAATTGGGCACTGATTTAATCTTTGTTTTAACTTTTGTATAGTATTGTATTTTTATTTATATGCCCTGTGAACCGCCCTGAGTCCCTAGGGAGAAGGGCGGTATATAAATTAAATAAAACATAAAACATAAACATAAACCACCGTAAAACGGTGCCTCCCACTCCCAACCCCCTGAGACGTCGCAGCAAGATACCATGGTCGATGGTATCGAACGCCGCTGAGAGATCTAATAGGACCAGGACAGAGGAACAACCCCTGTCCCTGGCCCTCCAGAGATCATTCACAAGCGCGACCAATGCCGTCTCCGTGCTGTGTCCGGGCCTGAAGCCCGATTGGTACGGGTCCAGATAATCAGTTTCCTCCAGGAACAGAGGGAGCTGGTGCACCACCACACTCTCAACAACCTTCGCCAGAAAGCGAAGGTTGGAGACTGGACGATAGTTGTTTAAAACAGCCGGGTCCAAAGCAGGCTTCTTGAGAAGGGGTCTCACCACCGCCTCCTTCAAGGCGGCAGGAAAGACACCCTCCTTCAAGGAAGCAGTTATTACTGCATGGAACCAGCCTCGTGTTCCCTCCCGAGCCGCATAAGCTAGCCAGGAGGGGCACGGATCCAACAAACAGGTGGTGGTGCTCAGTCTCCCCATGATCCTGTCCACATCATCAGGGGAAACAGGGTCGAACTCAGTCCAGATAACGTGCTCAAGACCGCCTGATTCCTCCCTCCACCTCAGACTCTGCCCAGTCAGAGTCCAAGCTGGTCCGGATCCGAGCGATTTTGTCCGCCAGATGATGACTAAACTCCTCGGCTCGTCCCTGCAAGGGATCCTCTCTCACCTCCTGGTTAAGGAGGGAGCGAGTCACCCTAAACAGGGCGGCCGGGCGATTATCGGCGGACGCAACAAGGGCGGCAAAGTAGTTAGACTTCTCCGTCCTTATCGCCGCAAGATAAGACCTTATAAAGGTTCTTAACTGCAATAGGTCGGATTCGGACCGGCTGGACCTCCAACCGCTCTCTAGACCTCGTCTCCGATGCTTCATCTCCCGGAGCTCCACAGAGAACCATGGGGCCCAACGGGATCTGCGACGGGTCAGAGGTCGCATGGGTACAACGCAGTCGAGTGCCCTGGTGGCAGCCGTTTCCCAGGCCTCCACCAGATCATCGACTGGGCTGTGGGTAAGGGTGATAGGTATAGGTCCAAGCGCCCTCTGGAACCAATCCGGGTCCATTAGGCGCCTGGGGCGGAACCACCTGGTCGGTTCCGCCGCCCAGCGGCGGGGGGTGGCATGACGGAAAACCAGCCTCAGGAGGTAATGATCTGTCCATGACAGAGGGGTGATGGACGGGGAGCCCCCTCCCAGATCATCCAGCCACTGTCCAGACAGGAACACCAGGTCGAGAGTATGATCCCCCTCATGAGTCGGGCCCTCAATAACCTGGGTCAGGCCCATGGCTGTCATGGAGGCCATGAACTCCCGAGCTAACTCCGACGACCCTCCCAGTGATGGCAGGTTGAAGTCACCCAGGACTATAAGCCTGGGAAACTCCACCGCCAACCCTGAGAGGGTTGGGGGCCACAGCAGAAAAGGCCCTTCTCCTGGATTCTGTCTACATTAATTTTTAGCCGACAGGATCCCTAGCACACCTCTTTCCCTGGCCCCAAAGGTGGGCGGGCTAGCGTTGAGGTGGTTCCCCACATATCTTGAAGGCCGGCCATAAAGGGCTTTCAAGATAATAACCAACACCTTGAATTGGACCCAGAAGCAAACAGGTCACCAATGCAGAACATCTCTGGAGATTCTCAGTCCTCCAGGACATGTCACGGTTATCCCAAAGGTGCTTTTTTTCGCAAGGCAACTGGACTTTGTTTTTCTCTGAAGACGTTTCACTTCTCATCCAAGAAGCTTCTTTAGCTTTTCATCTTCAAAGAAAAGCAAGGAGGTCCAGTTGCCTCGTGAAAAAGCACCTTTGGGGTAGCCAATGCAGATTATGCAGCAGTGGCAGTTATTCAGGTGGTCCTCAGCTTGCAACAGTTCATTTAGTGACCATTCAAAGTTACAACAGCACTGAAAAACAGCATCCCCAGGGTCACGTGATCAAAATTCAGACACTGGGCAACTGACTCATATTTATGACGGTTGCAGTATTCCGGGGAGGGGGTCACGTGACTTCTTTTTGCGACCTTCTGACAAGCCAAGTCAACGTGGAAGCCAGATTCACTTAAGAACTGCAGTGGTTTACTTAAGAACTGTGGCAAGAAAGGTCATAAAATGGGGCAAAATTCACTTAACAAATGTCTCGCTTGGCAGAAAGTTTGGGTTCCATTGTGGTCAACGGACTGTCAGTACATGGCATCCTAGGGGCTGCCAGAACGGTGCATGCCGACTCATTCTGCACCAAGGGTAGGTTTCCATATAGTGTTTGAGGGCAATCCCACGTAGAGCACATTGCAGTAATCTAACTGAGAAATGACTAGGGCAGGGGTAGGCAACCTTGGCTCTTTTATGATTCATGGACTTCAACTCCCAGAATTCCTGAGCCAGCCATGCTGAGGGGAAAGGAAGAGGTGTCCAAGCTGAGCCATGCTGACTCAGGAATTCTGGGAGTTGAAGTCCACAAGTCATAAAGGGGCCATAGTTCCCTATGCTGGCTCAGGAATTCTGGGAGTTGAAATCCACAAGTCATAAAAGAGCCAAGGTTGCCTACCCCTGGACTAGGGCATGAGTGACCATGCACAGGGAAGGGTGCAACTGGCACAAAACACAAAGTTGTGCAAAGGCCCTCTTAACCATGACCATCACCACCTCCTCTTTGAGCAGGAGTAACGCCAGGATGGAGAAAGGCCGGCAACTGTTCATAGCAGCAAACTGAACAACATATAAATAGGGATGAGGGGAGAAGGGAAATTGGTGGAAGTTATATCTGGAATTTTGTCAAGGAAGTCAACAATAAGTTTTTTTTTAAAAAAAATACAGTTTTATTAAACAATTTGCTAGGCTTCATCAGGTCTTAGGAAGAATAAGACAGAAACTCCCAATATGCTTTAGGCTTTAGGCTATCTCTGGAAATTGGGATGAAGTTGTTTCTAATTAGATTTCTTTCTTCCAAAACTCTGCATACTTTGCTGCCATCCAGGGGTTGCAAAAGTAAATGTTCAAGTTTCCCTTCTTTATAAAAAGGTAAAGGTTCCCCCGCACATGCGTGCTAGTCGTTTCCAACTCTAGGGGCCGGTGCTCATCTCTGTTTCAAAGCCGAAGAGGCAGCGCTTGTCTGAGGATGTCTCCGTGGTCATGTGGCCGGCATGACTAGACGCCAAAGGCGCACGGAACGCTGTTCCCTTCCCACCGTAGTGGTCCCTATTTTTCTACTTGCATTTTTACGTGCTTTCGAACTGCTAGGTTGGCAGAAGCTGGGACGAGTAACAGGCGCTCACTCTGCTACGTGGCACTCAGGATTCGACCCGCCAAACTGCCGGCCTTCTGATCAACAAGCTCAGCGTCCTAACCCACTGAGCCACCGTGTCTCCTTTATAGGAAGGGGGGGAAAAACCCCTCCCTTTTTACAACCTGGTAATCCCTTAATTTGAGGTAGAGCATCTGCCTATCCCAGGTCCTTGGGAAGAATTTGATAGGTGGTATAAAATGCAAAACCCAGTCTAAACAACTGGCTGACTGTGCAAGAAACTTAACAGTAAAATCAGAATCACCATTCAACAGGAATAAGTTTTCAGCGTCTACTCTGTTTCCCCGAAAATAAGACCTAACCAGAAAATAAGACCTAGCATTTCAGGATGCTCGTAATATAAGCCCTAACCCCCCCCCCCAATAAGCCCCAGTTAAGATCGTCAGCCAGAGAAGATGCATTTAGTACCGTATTTCCCTGAAAATAAGACCAAACAGGAGAATAAGCCCTAATGTGTCTTTTGGAGCAAAAATTAATATAAGACCCTGACTTATTTTGGGGAAAACACGGTATTTTCCCAACATCTAAATCTTGGCAACCCATGTAAGCAGGCTTAATATACAACCTCAGTTTTATTACTCAAAAATAGTTTTGCACATCTCTTCTTGAAGATATTAAGCAACAGTATTTTTCTATAAAATTTGGCTTCCTTGACTACTCTCTCTGGCTCCGGTTACTGTCGGAATGTTACCAGATGTTTTGATTGACTCCCCTTCTTTCTGCCTCTTGCTTCCAATGCTAACCGCTAAGGGCTGTTAGCTAATTAATGTTTCCCAAATTATCTAGAAAACGGTAGGGCTATGCCAGGGTGTCAAGTGTGCATTACCCTGCTAATGGCGATGCACATGTAATCATAAGCTGTAAGAAGATTGTGCCTTGTCTAATATACCATTGCTAACATTAGAACCTACATCTTGTTATTTCCCTGATCCAAATTGAACTATATTATTATTATTATTATTATTATTATTATTATTATTATTATTATTATTATTATTATTATTATTATTATTATTATTATTATTATTATTATTATTATTATTCATTAAACATGACATGAACCTCAGTCAACTGAACACTCAAATTGACTGGCACTAAGGGTTGACACGGGATTATTATTAGTATTAGTATTAGTATTAGTATTAGTATTATTTGCACAGTCAGCCAGATGTTCAGACTGGGTTTGGCATTTTTGTCAACCTATAGAGTTCTTACCAGGGACTTGGGATAGGCAGATCTGGATGTTTGATGGTGTTACAGATATCACCACAGGATGTAAACTGTTCTAAATAAAACAGCAATTGACTGATGGCAAATTTGTCAATGCCGATGGTGTTGCTCCAGTTGTTTTGGGATTGCACCCAAGGTTGTTGTTGTTGTTGTTATATTGTTATTATTGTTGTTGTTATTGTTATTATTGTTGTTGCTATTGTTATTATTATCATTATCATTATTGTATAAGAAGACTAATATTAGAGCAAACCGTAGGTCAGTCTAACTCTGGACTAGCTATGTAAAGGTAAAGGTAAAGGTAAAGGTTCCCCCGCACATGCGTGCTAGTCGTTTCCGACTCTAGGGGCCGGTGCTCATCTCCGTTTCATAGCCGAAGAGCCAGCGCTTGTCCGAGGACGTCTCCGTGGTCATGTGGCCGGCATGACTAGACGCCAAAGGCGCACGGAACGCTGTTACCTTCCCACCGTAGTGGTCCCTATTTTTCTACTTGCATTTTTACGTGCTTTTGAACTGCTAGGTGGGCAGAAGCTGGGACGAGTAACAGGCGCTCACTCTGCTACGCGGCACTCGGGATTCGACCCGCCAAACTTCCGACCTTCCGATCGACAAGTTCAGCGTCCTAACCCACTGAGCCACCGCGTCCCTTTTGGACTAGCTATGTACCACACACTAAATATCCCAATATTATTTGTGCAATTGGTAGCAATAACAAGGTTCAAAGTTGAATTATATCAGGAGTATGTTTTAGACCTCTGGACTTCAACTATCCAAAATTCCCAAGCCAGCCATACTGCAAAGTGGAAGAAAGTCAATTAACCTAACTTAAGAGACAGAGCTGTCCAGCCTCTACAGATAGTCCTCATTTAGTGATTTGTTTGCAGGTACAACAATGATGGAGAGGAAACTAATTCTTGCATTTATGCCCTTTGCAGATTTGAAAAGCAGAGGAAAGCTTTGTAAGATTGTAGGCACAGCTGTGGTTTCACTTAGTGACCGCTTTGCTTAATGACCGAGGTGCAGGTCCCAATGGTGATTACTAAAACAAGGACCATCTTTATTGAGAGATGAATGTGGTGGGAGCTTGGTTAATAAAAAGAAAAATATGTATCAGGCAGATTTTGCAAAGAGTAGCCACAACTAAATAGATACCTAGAATTAAATTTCAGCTGAACTAAAATGTTGGCATGGTCAATGTAGTTTTCAGCTAACTGCTTTCAAACTTGATAGCTTAAAGATGTGTGGATTTCAACTTCCTTCCTTCCCTCCCTCCCACCCACCTTTGTCCGTCCTTCCTTCCTTCCTTCCTTCCTTCCTTCCTTCCTTCCTTCCTTCCTTCCTTCCTTCCTTCCCTCCTTCCGATTCACTCCTGCCAGCAAAGCAGCTCTTTTTTTCCAGCTCAGCTACTAAAAATCCCCTTAACTCAGGGGTGTCAATTTCATCGAGGGCCGCATCAGCATTGCGGTTGCCCTCAAGGGGCCGGGTGGGCGTGGCCAGGGTGGGCGTGGCCTACTGGGTGGGCGTGGCTAGAGTGCGTATGGCCTACTGGGTGGGCATGGCTAGCTCTACATCGTTGGCATCAAGGGTGCCTATGGGGGCCTGGGCAGGAGTGGGACAGATCTGAGGGTCTCTGGCAGAAGAAGGGTCTCTGGGACAGGGCCAAGGCAGTGGGGGCCGTTCCCTCACTGTTTCCAGGATGGCTTCGCGGGCCGCATGAAACCACTTCGCGGGCCGCATCCGGCCCCCGGGCCTTGTGTTTGACATGTCTGCCTTAACTGAAGTTGAAACTGAAACTACAACAAATTAGAGAAGATTCTATACTTTGCTTAGTTTTGCATGTCCAGCATAAATTCAACTCCATGTGAACGCTTGCCATTTTTAAACAGGCACTAAACAACCTATGACTTGTTGGGCTCTTTTTTTCAGAGTTATTTCCTTACTTAAAGAGAGAAACATTGAATATTTAGAATAGAATAGAGCTGGAAGGGACCTTGGAGATCTTCTAGTCCATCCCCCTGCTCAAGCAGGAGAACCTATAGCAGGAGTGTCAAAGTGCCGGCCCGCGGGCCGGATGCATCATCCGGAAGCCACGCCCACCCCATTGCCAGCAATGGCGAAAAGGCTCCAATACGTTATGTGACGTCACGAGTCTGACATGTCTGACTTATATCATTTCACATAAGTGACTGTCCAATCTCTTCTTGAAAACCTCCAGTGATGGAGCGCCCATGATTTCTGGAGGCAAGCTGTTCCACTGGTTAATTGTCCTCACTGTTAGGAAGTTTCTCCTAATTCCAGGTTGACTCTCTCTTTGATTAGTTTCCAGAATGAGCAGTCAGAATGGACTTTTGACTTCCTGCTGGCTTCTCCATTGCTTTGCCTGTGGGAAGCTGGCAGGGAGCATTGGAAATCATGATCATGCGACAGTGGGGATGTTGCAGTGGCCACAACTTAGCAAATAGTCTAAAGATCCTTGAAATTTCAACCCCACAAGACTAATGAGTCCTGGATTTTGTACACATTCTTTAAGTTAGAAGATGTGAGGTACCTTGATTCAAAAACTGTTTTGCCATGATGAACCATTTGGACTAACTGAAGGTTACAAACAGCTGCACACAACAGAAACTTTTAATAGTAGACAGAGAACAAAAATGTTGATGAATAGTCCATAGCCACTAGAGGGAGCCTTTCTTCAACATTACATTGGAGAGATGAGCCCTTAAGTCCCCAGAGTTTAAAATAATTGCAGCACACAAACTTTGCAGGGAAAAGATGGGGGAAATGTTATAAGGCAATTTTGCTGGATTTAGGCATTTCATTCAAGTCAAGACTGCAACTGAATTTTGTCAGTTAATAAGTGAATAAGAGTCTTGTGTGTCACTGCAAAGGCTTACATACTTACAGTAAAGCAAGCTTTTGCTACATCATTGGCAGACTGGAGAATTTGGTCTCCTATCCAACCTCCCACCCTGAAAATTTGCAATTTTAGACATGAATTCCAATTGTTTTCAATCAGGGAAAAAAAGGAAAACTAGGGGAAAAATGTGGTCAAGGTTTTCCTTATATCCCATTTGCCAAAATCTGGCCCAGTCACTGAAGGATCAGCCGTGGTCCCTTGTGAACATAATTCCTTGGATGCTTCTCTGTGTTTTTTTTAAATTATGGAGGATAATGATTGCAGCCTTTTCAAGAGCAGAATTTTAGGGCTAAAAGAAGCTTGCTCTTTTTAACACCAAAAATCCAAGATTCTCAAGAGGGTCCAAGGCCCCTTTCAACCCTCTGATTCTATGTTCTACGCACAAATAAAATGATCCTGTTTTCTTCCTGTTGGCTTGCAAGAAATGTGATGGGGAAAAAATCCGCTTTAGAATTTTTTCCCAAGGAAGAGGGAAAACTTTTCACACATGCAGTGGGGCATTTTTGCACGTCTTTAGTTTCAAGGTGGGCAAAGGACGGCTGGATGAACATTTTCCCTTCCTTATTCAATTCTCTCTCCAGTGGAGGTGATTGTCTAAGTTAGGGGTCCTCAACCTTGGCAACTTTAAGACTTGTGGACTTCAACTCCCAGAATTCCTCAGCCATCCAGCAAATTCTGGGAGTTGAAGTCCACAAGTCTTAAAGTTGTTAAGGTTGAGGAGCCCCCTGGTCTAAGTGGGCTGCTGCTGCAACTCCTGTTCTCCCTCCACTGTTTTCCATCCGATACATCAGCAGTGGGGAACCACGGCCCGTTTATGACTTGTGGACTTCAATTGCCAGAATTCTTGAGCCAGCCATACTGGCTCAAGAATTCTGGGAGTTGAAGTCTACAGGTCGTAAAGGGGCCATAGTTGCCCACCCCTGCTACAGCTGGACTCCGTATGTGCCACCTGGTTTAAAGGTGTTTCCTAAAAATTTCTCCTCTCCAAGCTGCCCTGTATGAACCGAGGTTGTTTTCCAGCTTTTCATCTCATTACTGCAGCCAAATCTGAATTTCACAAACACTATTTTGGTCCTGTCTACTCTTCCAGATGTTTGGCAAACAGAACGTTGCAGCCGCTGGCTGAATTAAAATCCAGCTATGCTCCAACTTGTGGCCTAGGCCAGCACCCCAGCCAATCCTAGGATCCATCAGCCAAAGATAGAACATGGAAAGGTTAGGTGGCGGTTATTTTGAACAAGCAAAGAAGTATTCCCTAAAGGTAAGAAGAAATCGACTCCCACTTTTAAAAGGAGAGTTGCTGTAATTGCTCATCATCTTGCTCATACGGGGTACATAATATACATGAGGAAGCAACAGTACACAGGCAGAAACATTCACTTCTTTTACCTAATCTTGGCCCGGAAGCAAAATAACTTGGCAACCTTAAAGCATGAAATGTTAATTGGGAAAATAATATCCATGGTCATAAACCTTCGTCCTTCGGCTCCAGGGTAGATAGATGACACTCAGTGGTGGGATTCAAATACCTGAACAACAGGTTCTCTGTGTGTATGCAGGCCTGGGCCTCCGAGGCCTAGAATGGACTTCCAGAAGTGACATCCAAGCATTTTGAACAGTTTCTAAATGACCAGTGATAAGTCAAGGACTATCTGTATGCTAAAAGGTGTTTTTTTTTTACTTTTTAAAGAGTGCCATGCAAACCCAACCATCTCTCTCTCCCTCTCTCCCTCTCTCCCTCTCATCTATTATCTATCTATTTATCTATCATCTATCTATCTATCCATCTATCTATCATCTATCAATCATCTATCTATATCTATCTATCGTCTATGTATCCATCCATCCATCCATCCATCATCTATCAGCAATTACCATCACATGACGTGTTGCGATGTATCGTGACTTTTTTTTCCATTGTCAGCAATGGGGTGGGCGCAGTTTCGCCATGATGCATCTGGCCCGCGGGCCTGCAGTTTGACACCCCTGTTCTAAAGGATAGGTATTGTGGAAGAGAAGTTGACATATTCAGCTAACTGCAGCTTAATCAATACAGCACAGAAAAATGTACAAAAAGAAAAAAGAAAGTCAATGTGGTGTAGTGGTTAAGGCACCTGGCTAGAAGCCAGGAGAAGGTGAGTTCTAGTTCTCCCCAAAGCACAAAGCCAGCTGGGCAGACCTTGAGTCAATCTTTTTCTCTTGGCCCTGGGAAGAAGACGAATGCCAGGGCAAACCAGTTCTGCCAACTTTGCCAAGAAAACTGCAGGAACGTGTCCATCAGTTATCTTAATAGCCTTCATTAACTTCACGGTTCATAATCCTGAGTCAAGACTAAAGCAAACAAGAGAGCCAGTTTAATGACTAAAAGCACGGGGCTAGATAATACAAGATCATGAATTCTTCTACTCTACGGGAGATCTGTCTTACTTGAGGTTAGCCCTAGGAAGAAGAATGCAAAGGTAGAGACGCTTCTGAAAATATTGCAATGCAAATTGCAAGGACCTGTCTATGCAATAGCCAGCAATGGCTTGAAACCATACATATACACACAGAGAGAGACACACACACACACACACAAAATAATAATAATAAACCCCCCCCAAAAAATATAATGGCTTAGTTCAGAGGTGTCCAAACGTGGCAACTTAAGACTTGTGGACTTCAACTTCCAGAATTTTGGGAGTTGAAGTCCACAGGTCTTAAAGTTGCCAAATATGGAGAACCCTGGCTTAGGTTATACAAATGTATTCCGTGTGTGTTCTTAACACCGGACAAATTCTTGCACGTCTGTTTACCTCAATGAATATGTTTTTCTTTCTGATCTTGGCTCTTCAGATCTAACCCTTCCTCAAAAACAAAACAAAAAATAACTTCCAATTAGCCATAAGGGTGTTTTTTTTTACCACAGGCATGCAAAATAAATCAAAATAACAATATGATTAGATTTCTCTGGAATCACATGCCAAGCTAGATAGGACAATGGGCCCTATCCAACAAAATGAGTTTCAATGTGGAAAAAAGCAAAGTTTTACATTTAGGCAGGAAAAATCAAAGGTACAAGTACAGATTAGGTGAGACCTGGCTTAAAAACAGTAACTGTGAGAGGGACCTTGGAGTCCTAGTGGACGATCACTTGACTATGAGCCAGCAATGTGCAGCAGCAGCCAGAAAAGCTAATACAATCCTGGGATGTATTTTGTTGTTAGTTGTGAAGTCGTGTCCGACCTATCGCGACCCCATGGACAACGTTCCTCCAGGCCTTCCTGTCCTCTACCATCTTCTGGAGTCCCTTTAAGCTCACGCCTACTGCTTCAGTGACTCCATCCAGCCACCTCCTTCTCTGTCGTCCCCTTCTTCTCTTGCCCTCAACCTTTCCCAGCATTAGGCTCTTCTCCAGTGAGTCCTTCCTTCTCATTAGGTGGCCAAAGGATTTGAGTTTCAAGTTCAGGATCTGGCCTTCTAAAGAGCAGTCAGGGTTGATCTCCTCTAGGACTGACCGGTTTGATCGCCTGGCAGTCCAAGGGACTCGCAGGAGTCTTCTCCAGCACCATAGTTCAAAGGCCTCAATTCTTTGGCGCTCAGCCTTTCTTATGGTCCAACTTTCACAGCCATACATTGCAACTGGGAAGACCATAGCCTTGACTATACGCACTTTTGTTAGCAGGGTGATGTCTCTGCTTTTTAGTGTGCTGTCTAGATTTGCCATGGCTTTCCTCCCAAAGAGCAAGCGTCTTTTAATTTCTTGGCTACAGTCCCCATCTGCAGTGATCTTGGAGCCCAGGAAAATAAAATCTGTCACTACCTCCATTTCTTCCCCATCTATTTGCCAGGAATTGAGAGGGCCAGATGCCATGATCTTGGTTTTCTTAATGTTAAGTTTCAAGCCAACTTTTGCACTCTCCTTCTTCACCCGCAACAAGAGGCTCTTTAGTTCCTCTTCACTTTCTGCCATTAGAGTGGTATCATCTGCATATCTTAGGTTGTTGATGTTTCTTCCGGCAATGTATAAACAGAGGCATAGAATCAAGATCACGCGAAGTATTAGTACTGCTTTATAAAACCCTAGTAAGACCACACCTGGAATACTGCAACCAATTTTGGTCACCATACTACAAAAAAGATGTTGAGACCTTGGAAAAAGTTCAGAGAACAGCAACTAAGATGATCAGAGGCCTGGAGACTAAAACATATATGAAGAACAGCTGCAGGACTTGGGTTTGGCTAGTCCAGGGGTAGGCAACCTCGGCTCTTTTATGACTCATGGACTTCAACTTCCTGAGCCAGGAATTCTGGGAATTGAAGTCCATGAGTCATAAAAGAGCCGAGGTTGCCTACCCCTGGGCTAGTCTAAAGAAAAGAAGAAATAGGGGTGACAGGATAGCAGTGTTCCAGTATTTGAGGGGCTGCCACAAAGAAGAGGGGGTCAAACTATTCTCCAAAGCACCAGAGGGCAGGACAAGAAACAATGGTTGGAAACTGACCAAAGAGAGAAGCAGCCTGGAATTAAGGAGAAACTTCATGACAGTGAGGAGAATTAACCAGTGGAACAGCTTGCCTCCAGAAATCGTGGGCGCTCCATCACTGGAGATTTTTAAGAAAAGGCTAGACAGTAACTTGTCTGAGATGATATAGGTTCTCCTGCTTGAGCAGGGGGCTGGACTAGAAGACCTCCAAGGTCCCTTCCAGCTGTATTCTATTCTGTTCTGTTCTGTTCTATGTTCTATCTGTTGTTTATGGAATGGCATCCAGGAATCCCACTTGCGTGGGTAAAATCTGGCTTCAAAGAAATTTTGTCCCTCTCTATACAACATTATAATCTGAAATGCACCCCAGAAATAAAAGTACAGAGATTCAGGACTGGGTAGTGCAGCCTTTATTAATTTGAAAAAGGAGAGAGAATGAGCGGACCATGTAAGATTACAGGGAGTCCTCAACTTATGACGATAATGAAGCATGCCGATTACAGTTGTAAGTTGTGATGGTCA